>NC_080570.1:35830627-36137599 GCF_030247185.1 Malaya genurostris | reverse complement strand
TGTGTGTGTGTGTGTGTGTGTGTGTGTGTGTATGTAACAGAAATGAGCACTCGATTTTCACGAAGATGGTTTGCCCGCTTTTCAAAAAATCAGATTGAAATGAAAGGTCTCTTAGTCCCATAAGTTACTAACGGGGTAGAATGTGTAGAAAAATGAACATAAATTGCACTCGATTTTCTCAGAAACCGCGCAACCGATTTTCCGTACCTTAGACTCAAATTAAAGGCTTTATAGTCCCATAGGTTCGTGCTGAATTTCATCCGGATACGACTTCCGTTTCCGAACTTACGGGGTAAAATGTGCAAAAGGAACTGAAAAAGTGCACTCGATTTTGTCAGAGATCGCTCAACCAATTTTCACAAGCTCAATTTCAAATGAGACATAAAAGAATAGTTTCGAACCGTGTATATTTTTGTTGGGAACAGGCCTCTAGATGTCCCAATATCAAATTACATGACAATCTATCCACTAGTGTTTGAATAACAGCTGAACGTGTCAGACGAGCATCCCCCGAATTCTTCAGATCTGGCCCCCAACGACTATTATCTATTTCCAAATATGAAAAGGTTTCTCCAGGGCAGCGATGGCATTTCACTAGAGTGATACAGCGTAGGTTTCAATTATACTGTGGATACATTTGCTCCGCTCCACACAAAGAGGAAAGCGCACTTCTTCTCAGTGTCCAGACAGACAGACTTTTAATGCGTGCTTGTGTTGAAAGTAGCTGGTGCAAGAGAATAACATTCTCTTCGCACGAATCACTCTCACGTGCTCTCGCCTAAATACACCCAAGTAATTATTGGCGCGTGATGGTGAGCGAACACTTCTGTGAACTTCAATTAATAGAGAGTAGATCTGGCCTTGCTATGAAAAATTAGCAATGAAAACTGAAAATTTAACGATAATTTTTTTTTTTATTTTGCTGATTTTGCGTGCCCTACGTCAATTCTACGCAAACCATACACAAGAGAGCTCACCGGCGTGTACACCTCTGTAAAAGTATCTGCATCCACCTCAGAGAATTTATTAGCTAATGATCTAGCACTTTGGTGCGATTCAGTGGAGGAGGTAAAAGGAAATAAACAAACGCACTCATGATGCGTGCACACTTTATACAACAGTGGTGTATATATGTGAAAGAGAAGAGCTCTCGTTGAAGTTGTCAGTGCGAGGGGAGAAATTTTCGTCGAATGCTGACGGGAATTTAATCCGGATACGACTTAAAAATAAATATTAAAATTTCATTTTCCGGAGCGTGTTCGAAGTCAAATACATTCAAATAGCCGAACAATTCTTCAATTAGGCAGGTATGGCTAGTTGATGACTAAATTCGTTGATTTTGGGTATACCGGATCATCGTTTCTGGTTTCGGAAGTGCCGGGAATGTGCTCCTGTGCTCAAAAACCGGGAATCACTCCAATTTCTCAGAAACGTCCAAACCGATCTTTGCAAACGCAGATTCAAATGAAAAGTATTATGTTCTCATAAGTTGATGTAAAATTTTATCCAGATCTGGCTTCCGGTTCCGGAAATACCGGGTAGTGTGTATGAAATGGCAACCTGTCATATAGAGCGATAATGCAAAAAAACGTAAAAATTCTTCTAAATTTGGTTTAAAACTATTTCAATTTATTGGTTATACTAGTAACTGGCTAATCGGACCGATTTCAGCTGTGCCGGTTCCGGAAGTACCGGAAATGGTGTTTTTGACTTTTGTTCGGATCTCACTTCCGGCTCTGAAACAACAGGATGAAATGTGTTTAAAGTTTTAAATCGCAATTTAGAAGGAACTTGGGTCAAAACTGTTAAAAATTGAAAAGGTTATGCTAATGTATGCCCAAACTAACTTTTGATGTCTTATTCAAAATTCAAAGAAAAGTTAATGAAAACATGAGTTATATAAGAAAGGCATCCACTAGGTGGATTAAAACAAGTTTTTATTTTAGTTTCGTATCAAGCGAACAGAACTGGGTTTACTGTTCCACGTTTGTCCCCTTTTGATACAGTCTTTTCACTAACTTATCAAGCAGCCGCTTTCTTAGATATTCCAAGTTTTTTCGACGTCTACTCAATGACAGTATCCGGGATTTTTTAAATAACTTCACGTCAGTCTAGCAAATTAAGTTCAACTGCTATTCAGTGATGAGTCAAGAAGACGCGTCTCCACTCCACTCGGTCCATAGCATTCGCCAGTCTCGCATTCAACGTCCTTTCTTGTCCCTGTAGAGTCGCCCTCGAGCATCATTTTTACCAGACGTGTCCTATTTTTGCGACATTCAGATGCGTGATTCTACCAGCAGTTGATTCTGTACGCTATGAATAGGCTGCGAAGTCTGTTGAAATAGAAGGTAAAATTACACAAAAGCAATGTAATACCAAGGCATTTTACTCGATACTGTGCACCTCGTTGTTGACCGAAGCAAATGTAATTGAGTTGCGTTCACGTCTTAGCATGATAAGCACTGAGCTACAAGAATTATTTATTTGTATTTCGAATACTTCCTCTGCGTCTAGACACATTTTGTTTTTTGCCTTTTTCATATAGAAAGGTTAAGCAAATTTTATTTTAATCCGAATTCCGGTTCTGGAGTTACAGTGTAATTAGTGAAAAAATTCTTATTTCAAATTACTTCCTCACTTTTCTCAGAGATGGTGTGACCGATTTCAACAAAATTAGATTCAAATGAAAGGTGATCTCATGATCTCATTCAAAACTTCTGAATTTCATACGGATCCGACTTCCGGTTCCGGAATTATAGGGTGATGTGTGTTAAAAATTGGATACCGTCACTTGCAGCGGCGAAACAAAACACGCAGAAATACTTTTCAACTCGCCTCGAATCTATTCCAATTGGCAGCCATTGTCAATAGACAACCAAACAACCCGATTCAGGCTATGCTGGTTTTCGGTTTCTGATTCCGGAAGCACCGGAAATAAAAAGTAAAATAGACTTGCCTCAAAACTATTCCAATCGGTAGTCATTGTCAATAGGCGGTCAAACATTAATTTGGCTTGCCTTGTTCTGGGTGCTTTGATGAATGACCGAAGATTGTGGCCATAGACTCAAAAATGAATCCCAGTCACATTTCTCGAACCTCTATTATACCGGTTCCTAGAATGTCTGATTCCTTTTCGTTTCCTCAGAGATGGCCTAACCGACCTGAGTACTGTTTCACTCAGTAGTTTATACTAGTATATGGACAAACATTTTTGTTTTTTAAGAATCAAAGAAAATAATGTTGAAGAATACTACAAATTTATATGCATGTATGTCGCATATTTTTTATCGCGATGTGACTGGATGGCCAAGAAAGTTTTGATATTTTCGGTTACAAGTTTGACTACATCACATAAAATCCGATAATGCTACCACTTGTTTGGCAGCCTGTTTGACACGATTTTATTTCTTTCTCATATTTCGTAACGTTACTAGAAAACTGGAGCAGAATACAATAGCGCCGCCATAGAAATCGACTTACCTTCACAAAAATAACATTCACTTCATTTTTATCGCGACAACATTTATGTTTTTATGCACTAATCGCATCTAAATTAAATTATCTCGACATTGTCAGGATAGATTTTCGATCCATGCTTTTGAAGCGAGATATTCAATGAACAAGTTGAAAGACGGCGTTTTCAGCTATGCAATTCTTCCTTCAGAAAAAAGACTTTGCCGACCGCTGTAGTCAATGAATCATTCTGAAATTTTCAAAGAATAATCTAAACTAATTTTCTAAAAGATTATCAGTGGGTTTTTTTGATATTCGTCACCGTTTTTGAGAAAATCAGATTTGAAGCGTGAAAATAGCTCTCTTAAACGCCCTAAAACACACTGGCCTCAGTCCTTAACAGTTTGTGTGACGGTGATATACTACTACTACAATCGCAGTTCGGATCGCTCTAGACTAGTTACTAAAACACCAATCCATGTCACAGTTGTTTACAATTTAGTAATTTTCTATTCTGATACAAAAACGCTCGCCAATCGTATGTTGGCTCAAATCTTTTGCTTAACTCCATATTTTTGATGTTCATCTCATCACTAGGCTATAGTATATTTTATGGAACCTATTAATTTGATTGCAACACCGAACTGTGCTTGCTAGTGTTGTTATACGGCAACTAACAAATATTAGGTATTTTATTTTTCATTCGTTTCAAGCACGATTACATTGATTTGAACGTTTAATTACTGAATTATCTTTTTCTTAGGATAAATTTTTTTAGTACGTTTTTGTTTTTTACTAATGATCTTCACTGTCAACACTTAGAAACTATTCTTACAAACCTAGGAATTAGGATCACGTAAATCTGAAAAAGCTCTCTTTTTCACTTTCGTTTTTCTTGTTTAACAAATTCAAACTCACCAACTAATACAGTAACGATTTATAGGACAACGCAGCTCGGTTTACGTCGTTTGCTCTATCTTCTTACGTTAACAGGGGTTGGTTTTTTGTTGTAGTTTAAAAATATAACTTCATCTAACGTGGTTTTTTTTCTAAACTAACGCACTTACCAATGAAACTAATTGTTATCCTCCATTCTACGGGATTGATATTCTCTCATAAGGGGGATGAAAAATCACAGTTGTTTGTATATGTGTACATGTGTGTTGTGAGTCGAAATCATCACGAAAGAATCTCCGAACCAATTTCTCTACATTTGTTCATACATAAGGCAATACACGATCGATCATGAACAAATAAATTGCATACTTATCTAGTTGTATTGAATAATCGTTTTGTCTAAATTCCTGGTTAGGCTCTCGTTATCGGAAGAGGTCTTAGACTCGCAGTTTTGAGTCACTGTCAAAGCTGGAGCAAGCCCAATTTTACCCAATAACAAAAAAGAAATAACCTGGAAAACAAATTGGGATTCCAAATCGAAAACAAGAGATTGCTTCCGTTTTCCCGCTCGGCATCACTTGTAGTTAACTACCGAAACTAGCGCATTTATTGTCCTCATCACTGTTCCTGCTCTTCGTCTGTGTTTGTGTGTGTGTGTGTCTTGGCTAGCAAACATGTCTTAACTTTAAAATGGAAATAAAACTAACAAAAACTTACCAGCTACAAATTTACACACCGTTGTCTAAAAATCAGCCTTACAAATTCTTTGTCGCCTTGTAGTTTTTGCTTTAGCTCTTAGTTTTCTGTTCGTTTTGTTATTTGCTTACAATCCTAACCCGTTCCGTGCTTTCCGGTTTCGAATAGACCCTTCTTGAAGAAACCGGCATGCAACTCGATGAGGGTAGCCTTGGTCAGACCCGGGCGGCCTTCGCCTTCGTAGATCGGACTCTGCGGTATTTTCGAACAGACGACGAGCAACCGTCGCAGGTAAATCTCCAGCTGACGGCGACGGTTTTTCGCCACCGATTCCGTATTAGAGGCAAAAAACTCCCGCCGGGGAAACGGAATCGCTGATACCTGCGTGGTATTGATGGGTTTAAAAAAAAAGAAGATACCTAACCAGTGTATCGAAAATAAGCTATCCACATACTTTTATGTTGTACGCGTGTATTTGTGATTGTTTTTTATGTTCAGATCACAGCATGCTGTGCGTTTGGCTGTCAGCCTTCGTTTATTTACTTGTTTGTGCGGTTGTAATTCTGCTTTTCCAAATTGTCGCGTATTGAAAAGGAAGTGAAAATTAACGTTCTGGACACATGAGAAGGGTATTACTATGCGAAAATTGGTTTGGAATTCATCATGCCAGTGTTAAAACCATCATTAATAAGTTTGGGGAACACTTTTCTTTGGATGAGCTATCAGGAAGAGGTAGAAAACCGGGCTCTTCCAACCCAAAACTGGACCAGAAAGTGGTATCTCTAATCATGAAGAAAAAATCAATGTCAATACGTGATTTGGCCAAACAAGCAGAAACGAGTGTCGGAATGATCCAGCGTTTCAAGAGGCGAAATCACCTGAAGACTTACAAGAAGCAGAAAATCTCGAAATAAAGTGTAGAACAGAAGAAGCGAGCAGCAACAAGGGCCCGGAAATTGTATTCGCGTCTTTTGTTTTTTGTCCGGATGCATGCGTTTTGATGGACGGTGAAATTTATGTAAAGCAGGACTCAAAAATCCTTCCAGGTCCACTATACTCTAATGTCGTCGTTGAGGAGAATGTGAGCAATGCGGGTAGGTCGATTTAAGTGAAGAAATTCGGTCGAAAGGTACTGGTATGGCAAGCAATATGTTTCTGTGGGTTGAAGTCAACCATTTTGTACACTACCAGAACTATAAATGCAGAAATCAATCGATCTGAGTGTCTCCAGAAGAGATTGCTGCCTTTATATAAGAAGTATAGTACACTTCCACTGTTTTGGCCGGATTTAGCGTCGTCAAAACTCAGGCTCACTATGTCAAAACCACTCTCAATTGGCTTGCGGAAAAGGGTATAAATTTCGTTGTGAAAAATATCGATCCACCAAATTGCCCCTTAGCTTCGACCCATCGAACGTTACAATCGGCAATCGTGAAGAGGGGGTCTTCAATAAGCTGAGAACATGCAGGAGTTCAAGAAATTTGAGCTCAAGCGTAAAAAAAATGCGATGCAACACTTGTCCGGAGCTTGATGAAGAGCGTTCGATCAAAAGTTCGAAAATTTATGAAGGAATAACTTAAATTTCATCCGGTTTTCATTATGCTCAAGTTTAACCTCGTACAATAAAGGATCAATTTTTAGTTTGAATAAAATATCGTTTTTTATCATAATTTGAAAGAAAAATTTGTGAATAGCTTATCTTCGATACGCTCCTTATGGTAAACGAATGCTTTTTCCTTACCTTTTCGCCATAAACGTTCTTCATTTTGAGTTGCAACTCCCGGAACCGACTGTACCTTCTCAGTAAAGTCCACCGATCGTCCGGCAGATTGATTTTCACCTCATATTCGTAGTGGGTTTGTTTTCCCGCTCCTCGAATGATATACGTTGGAATATTGATCAGGTATTCAGACCCTGGAACAACGACAAAAACGGAAAAAAGTCAGTCACAACAACTAAAACCAAACCAAACCCTAACGATACTTACGGTACGAACTGTCGATGGATGGTAGCGAACGGGTCACACTCGGTGCATAGATGCTTCCCTCCGTCCGTCGTCGCACGTAGTCCGAATAGATACAGGAATTGATTCGGCTATCGTCGCTGTCGGTAAAACTTCCCGGCAAGTCTCGAGTCGACTCAATTCCTCCGCCATCGCCATCCGACAGGCAGGCGGCTTTCTCCACATCCTGCACCTTGATTTCCAGCAGAACGATTCGTTTTTGCAGATCTTCCAGTTCGTTGATTTTCCCATCCAGTTGCGATTTGTCACCGTTCGTTTCCAGAATCTTCATAATTTCCGCCTTCTTCGTGGCGATGCTCTCCCGAAGCAGATTCATTTCGCACAGAATCAGGTTTGCCGTTGACGAATTGATCGAGTTATTGTCCAGCGAAGACGAATGAGAATGTCGTTCGTCGTCCTCATCATCTTCGTCGTCGTCCCCATTTCGACTACTCACCCGCAACGGATGGATTCCGTGTCTGATATCGAAAATCTCCGTCCTCATAATATTCTTGTTATTACCTCCTAACCGCACCAATTGGGTCGTTCTCGTGACATTGTTATCCACCGTTTCCGGACCGTGCTCATAGTTTTCATCCGATTCATCACTGGAGCCTCGAATCCGCCCGTCCTCTCCGGACCCTGACAAACCGTCACTGATCTCAATTTTACTCCCATTCACAATCAACGTTTTATTGGCGTACTTCGGGTTCGGAGTGGACGTGGAAAGCAACAGACAGTGATCATCCGTTCGGAACAGTAACTTTCCGTTCAGTTTTCCGTTGCTCTCACTGCTCAGCTTGTTAGTTTCGAAGCTAACCCCGCTGTCACTCATCCCTTGACCACCCACCAAACCGGCCTCCTCGAAGTCCGACTCGTGATCCACTCCCGATTCGGTACCCTCGGCCGAACTGCTGTTACTGTTGGGTGTTGGCAAAAGATGACCACCGAGAGCTTCCAGGGCCGGGGTGTTCAGAGCCGACACAAACGAACAGTCCGAATTCGCAGTATGGAAAGTATCGCACGTTTCCAATGTACGGGACTCGGACACCGAAGGTGATCTCAGCTGCTGATCACCGGCCCCGTTCGGATCGGGTTCCATCGTCATGTTGGTTGTTTTGGCAAGGTTCAGTGTCATCCTGGAAGAGGCGGAATGATAACTTTAATACGGCTGTCATTTTTGGTAGTGTAATTGTTAATTTTGAATTAGATTAACCGGCAAACTGTGAAAACATCATGTCATCTATGGCCGTTCTACGCATAATTTTATCATATACATATAAAAAAATTTCTATGGAGTATGAGACAAATATGTGTAGAACGTCAATCTAGCAATTCACGAAAATAGTAAGTCGCTCTGGTTAAACGAACTCAAAATAATTAAATTGAATCTTAACTTTATAACAAAGAGGAGATGAGGGGGCAAGTGACCATAATAAGAATGTACATGTTTTTACAATAAATTAACGCTTGATTTTGATCATTGATACGTCCATGAAGTACCTTCAGGAGTACCCACGATAGCTCAATCAACCTAATTTATATTAACAATTCACTACATGTAACAGTTAAGCTGAAAAGTTCGTATCGTTTAATAGAAACACAAATTTTTTTGCCAAAATTCGTTTTTATCATTCAACATAATTGCCATCAGAGGCGATACAGCGATTATAGCGATCTTCCAACTTTTCGATACCATTTTTGTAGTACGATTTGTCCTTTACCTCAAAATAGGCCTCAGTTTCAGCGATTACCTCTTCTTTGCTTCTAAATTTTTTACCAGCGAGTATTCTCTTGAGGTCTAGATAATACGGTGGATGAGGGAGCAATTCGAAGCCCAATTCGTTCAATTTCAGCATGGTTTTCACGGTGACACGGTGCATTGTCATGATGAAACAAAACTTTTTTCTTCTTCGAATGAGGCCGTTTTTTGAAATTTCGTCCTTCAAACGCTCTAATAACGCTATATAATAGTCACTGTTGATGGTTTTTCCCTTTTCAAGGTAGTCGATGAAAATTATACCATGCGAATCCCAAAATACAGACGCCATAACCTTACCGGCCGATTGTTGAGTCTTTCCACGCTTTGGGTTCGGTTCATCGCGTGCAGTCCACTCAGCTGACTGTCGATTGCACTCCGGAGTGAAGTGATGGAGCCATGTTTCGTCCATTGTTATATATCGACGAAAAAAATCGGTTTTATTTCGATATAACAGCTCCAAACACTGCTCAGAATCATCAATTCGTTGTTGGTTTTGATCGATTGTGAGCTCACGCTGCACCCATTTTGCACAAAGCTTTCTCATATCCAAATATTCGTGAATAATATGTCCAACACGTTCCTTTGATATCTTTAGGGTGTCAGTTATCTCGATCAACTTCACTTTACGGTCATTGGAAATCATTTTGTGGATTTTTTTTCACGTTTTCATCGGTAACAGCCTCTTTTGGACGTCCACTGCGTTCATCGTCTTCGGTGCTAAAACTGATTATTGCTTTTGATAAATTTCCCATGGAAGGTAATTATTAGAGCTGCGATCTGCCTTCCGATAGTTAACCGGAACATTTGCCATGGCGGACGAAAACATGCGTGTAGGCATGTTTTTGAGTTCTTTCTTCGTTTTATTTATCAATTCCATCTCAGTTTTCGCGACAAAAGTTGGAGTACATCTTACACTTCGGGATGACCCAGAAATTCTCCTTGAGACGGGCTCGCCGACTTGGGTACCACATCGATTGACAGCCGCTCCATCTCCTTCAAACGATCGTTTCGAGTTATAGGTCGACGTCAGATCCGACCAGAACACCGCGTCTTCGCCCTTATGGTATTTCTTGATGTACGACGCAACTTACGGCAGGCATTTGGTACTGTGAATTCCCCCAGTCAAGAGCGAAACAAGAGCGGCTTTGATATCCCCTTCTAGCTGATTGTCAGCCACGGCAGCACCTTCTAGGTGTGTAAAAAGAACTTCACCTCGGAGCTCATTCCCTTCGTGAGGGAAGTAAAATACGAAGTACCACCACCACGTCACAATTCGCCGGAAAATCATTGCCTGCAGCTTCGAAACCAGTGGTCGCGTCCGCTTCCTGTCATGTATGTTCATGTTCGCCATTTCACTGTTTGGCAGTGACCGACTCCGACCTCCCGGCCAAGCGCTCGCCGCGATGTAGCCACTTTTCCCTTGGTCTTTCTCTTCTGTTTCCTTTGGTGCTTCTTATCGCTCAGTGCCGTCCGGAACCGGGTCTTCTTTCGATGCTCTGAATGTTGTATAATAGTGTAGGTGCCGGAACGGGCGTATCCGGCGTCAACAAAGTGCTGGACGTTGTCCTTTTTCGATGCGTTAGTCACGGTTGGAGTTCGACTGATGAGCTGTCAAATTTTGTCTGTTTGCTCATGGGTTACTATGGTTGATGCCGCCATGGTAGTTTCATCAGTGCTGGTGAATGTAAACACTAATGCCGTTTTTTATTGAAAAACACTGGTGGCGTGGATTGCTCTGGTTTTGCACTTTCGAGCTGAAATGCAATATTCTGATGGTGTTTCATTGCCATTTCTGCTGGAAAGTTCAAAACCAGAGCAGTTCACGCTACCAGTATTTTTCAATGAAAAACGCCATAAGAGAAATAATAAAGACCTGAATGTGACGAAGAATTTTTGAAACTGGTACCTTTTATAATGACAGCACTCACCACTTGGCGGCGCGCGTGATTCTGCTTTGACAAACAAAAGTAAGCGAAGATGTTTCCACCTGGCAACAATACTCCAAGTTGCCTTGGAAGCAGTGTTTGTGATTGCCGAAAATTTGACAGAAGCTGCTATATTGCTATCTATATTGTATGCAACATTTTCAATCCGGTAGAAGATGCTACAAGAACTCGAGTCTCTCAATGCATGAATCGCGAGAGAATTTTTCTACATTCCTTCGCTCCACTTCATACTCTGAGTATTTCTCGGCCCTTAAAAAAATTGCAGAATTGATAATGATCGCTGCTGCGTGGAATTTCCCAAGAGAGAATCGCAAGATGACAATTATCGCAGAAAATCGAGTCGATGATTCAACTTGATGATTCTCATACTAGGTTGCAATATTTCAAAACCCTTGTGTGGAGTATTCACAGACATTTTCATAGACACAACTTATACAAAGGTTATATGCACATAGTTAGAATAAGCGGCAATAGTAAAATGATTCTATCGCAATTATCAACTGCCTGTATAGAATCGGATCGCGAAACGAGAATAAGCGACCGTTTGTTGCTTCAGAGAAGATCCCCACAGCAGCGTGCTAACCTTTGATTCTCAGAAATGTCATCGAGAGAAATTCGCTCTCGCACTGGTGTCGATTCTATGTTAAATGAGCCATGCCGGGTTTTTGTTGTTGCGATGATTTCCAACTCTCTTTTATTGCACTGATTCAATCGTTGAAGAATTGCCAAAGAACGTTCTTTGATACGATAAAAGCCATCCTTGCTTGGAAGTAACTTTGTTATTTTCGTTTTGTTTACATACATTTTTCAGTCGACTGTTTCTGCTGTGCTCGTTTTACGGACTACTGATTCGATTACCCGAACCAGAATACCGACGGAAATCCGGGAAAAGTAGGTCATTACTGACTCGAGAATAAAGAACGTTAGATGCAATAGAGAACTTATCCTCGAGGGAATATTACTTTTCGAATTGATGCATTCCATCTGTAGAGGACTTGATGGTCCTAACAATTAATTGGAAGCTGAATTGTGATTCTCAAAATAAAAAGACGGGTGGGTAATGTCAGAGACATAACTGGATGTCGTGAATACGAAAACAACTGACATGATCCCTAACACTTCCGAATATCAATTAGTTGATCAATTGTATGAATTATGCAAGCATTCTCCTTTTCCACATTTTACGAAAAAACAAAGAAGGCTTCACTTGATCTGGATTACTGTGAATTTCACACAGCGAAAAGTGCAAAAATCAAATCAAACAATTCTAAATTTGCACTAAACTGAGGATATTTACCTTCGATTTGCGAACAACAAATCCTAACAGTTCTTTAGAAAACTTTTAGAGCCATTAGAACGGCTGATTTTGTGTAATGCTCTCCACCGTTGTTTTTTCACCAATGTAAATGACTGGCAGCTGTGACGTAATCGCTCTTGTCGGAAGCGAAATTAGCTTTGCAAACGACACAAAATAAATCTGCTCGCGGTGGCGATAGAATCCAAACTAATCCAATTTTTGTTGAGAGGTTTGTTTTTACCTGAATTCGTTTGTAGCTTTTTCACTAATCGGCGGTCCTAACGGCTATAAAAATAGCCGCATACAGAATTTTAATGTCGATTATTTCATTTCGGATTTGCATAATTTATTGAAAGAAACTATCAATATGCTGTAGGGATTCGTTTCTAGCATTCAGAAGGACCAAATTGAGGAACTCACTACAATATTCACCACTTTTCGGAACATTTTTCTCGAACGATTTCTTGTACAGATATTTTGTTCTCTTCCTCAGAACGCGTTCTGATTGGCTGGTGTTGACGAGGGTTAAATGAGACCGGTTTTTCAATAGTGTACTATTGAAATACTTCAATGCTTTTGCTATACACGTTTAAGTTGAAAAATTTCTATTCTATTGGTAGTTAGATTATATGAATCCTTTCACAGATCACTGAGCTATGAGCTTTAAAAATACGAGCAAGGCAAACGCACCTTATGAATTATCCCCTTTGATACTCGTTTATACCAAACATTTCAGAAAAAGTTTAATTTTGAATTATTTGAGATTATGTCACACAGCTGATAATTTTATCATAAAATTGTGATGGCGTGTAGCAAAAATTAGGTTGATTCGTTAGATACAACAAGAGATATTCACGATCAAAAACTTATCACTCTCTCAGAGAGTAAATTTTGAAAAGGCACCCCATAGTAAAGTAAGTCGTATTCACGTCAAAAATCATTGAAGTTAAGAAGCAAAAAAATCTCTAGATGCCGGGATGTGGAAACTATACACATCAATGCCATCATGTCGAAGTAAAAATGAGAGATCTGCTCATCTCGATTCTGCTTTTACTTTGGCATTGTTTTGCTGTAAATAGTTCATATTATCCTTGTCAACAGCTACTACTTACAGCAGGTTGTTCTAGCATATGGTTAAATTCGTAGAAAAATATGATTCAAATTTTTGAGTTTTTGATAATTGTTTCACGAAAACACGGAATTATCCTCCGTGCTGTACAATGACACTTTTATCATCACCAGGTCATCTTTTGATATTTTGGATGCATTTACAAAAATTATTCGACCAGTTTGACATTTGAATTGTAAACATGTTGGTGGAAACTCAGCAGTGCTGCTAGTTTAACATCAAGGTTGTCAGTTCAACAGAGGACCTTTACTGTCTAGTCTGTATATTTGTTTGTGGTAAACCCATGAAAAATCGTTCATATTTGTTGATTTTTTTAAAAGCATACACTAATAACTCAAAATGGACAAAAAATATCAAATTGAACTTTGCTTGATGCAAAACTCGGCAGTTCAATTTGACCGGCAAAGCAGACGTAAAGTTTCTGCTATTTGCAGAACACCTCTTTTTGCACCGAAGTGCAATGTCTAAACTGACGTGCCGAACGAAAACGGATTTTCGATTTTGACTGGCCGATTCAGGAATTAGCTATAGCAAATAACAGAAACTTTACGTCTGCTTAGCCGGTCAAATTGAACTGCCGAGTTTTGCATTAAGCAAAGTTCGATTTGAACTGCTATGCACTGATGAGTCTAAGACGAAACCGTCATTCGTGTTCCATCGAATATAATTCAAATATATTTTAAGTTTACTCGCTGGATTCCAATTTATTTCTGTGCTATTATTTTGGTATTGAAAATACCTCAATTAAATATTACTCTGCTCATGCGGGTGACAATTTTAAGTATTTTATTTAGTTGTTTTAGTTCTCAAATCAGGCTCAGACAAGGGAATAATAATGTATGCATTAACTATTCACTTCCGATCGGGTTATCACAAAAAAAAAACATTATAAGTCCGTACCATCGTTCACAAACTGCTTTTACACAGTTCGAAAAATTCTTGTGATTTTACATCTTATCAGATGCATATAAATGGAGCGTGATATTTCACACAAATTTATATTCAAGAACATGTAAAATTGTGTGATTTGAAAATTACATGGCTTTAAAAAGGAATAAAAATCAAAAGATCGACATCAACCACGCGACTTGAACCGAAAAACATTAGATCACAAAGCACAGCAGTTAGTGGACTGAAACACAGAAGCACATATCTGCTTGGCTGGTAAATTGTGCATATATTTTCATACAGTCTCACTTGCTAGCCGAGTGCAAATTACACTCGGAGCCAGTAAATTTCTGTACGAATGTCATTTGAGAAGTTAAGTTGTTATGAATTGTATCGTTTGAAGAATTATGTCACCTGTAGAATTCATTATTTCCTTCTGTGTAGCTCAATAGTAGAGCATTTCCATAGATCGGAGAAGGATATTCAGGTTTAAATCGTGACTCTGTATGATGTTAAAATTCCTGAAAATGTCTTTTGTCTATTGACATTCATTTTGATCTAAAATTAATAAGTAGGAATCTCATTCTTTTAAAATTCTTTCCTGTGACACAACACTAAAAATAACCATTTGAACTGTGTCACTTTGAAAATGTAAGCACGACTGTAGTCACCATGAGCATGCCGTTTTACTCCCAACTCCTAGCTGAAGTAACTGCGTGAATAGAGTTCTGCTAGTGTTCAATGATAAAATTGTATTTTCCAGGTCATAATTCAGCACTATTTCTACCGTGTTTTAATTCAATCTTAAAACTTAAAAGAAATTTGTTTTCCGCTTTGGTTTGGTTTGGAAATCTCCAACAGTTTCTTCGAATACCAATTATCATATTTTCGACTTCCTGTTTGCTAATCTGTGCAATCAATTGCGTTACCATCATCAACTTCTGTTTTTGTTCGTACAATCTTTTTTCAAATGGACTGAATTTAGGACAGTTGGATGGACCGACTGATGCCATTTTCGAAGGAATTCATTCCGTTGGCTCTATGCTGTCGATCTACACATGACTGTCACATACATACATAAAGGGAAATCCCATAGAACAGAGGACAATTCTGCGAAGAACGGTACTTCTCCGCTATTGTAATAGCTTTCCAAATCAAGCCAAAACCACAAACCAATTATGGACTTTAATTTACGGAAAGATACGCTTTTTCAAGCATTCACATTTCTACATCCAAACATAGTGTTGTTTGTCACGAAAATCAGAGTTTTTGTCCGCAACCACAAATGCATGGCCAAATCATAAGTTTTTTTTTTCGTCAATTTTTCGACTAAAACGCTGCACACGATCAATTTAGACATTTTTAACAAAATTTCGCGATTTTTGGGCATGACTACGTCAGAAACGTCGGACCACGTTTCAAACTGGGCGTCGAAAATTAGTTTTGAGATTCTTGGAAACAAGATGAATCGTGTAGAAATATTCTGCACTTAAAACATGAAACATTACCTCTGTTTTTCAGTAATCTGAGCAATAGTTCAACTGGAATTTTCTATATACTTGGACAGAACATGGTTGTAAAGCAAAGTCTTGATATTACATTCCTTTGGTGGAGTTTGACTTTTCTCTTTCAACAGACTTTGCAGCCGAGGAATTATGTTCAATTGAAAATTGAACGGTGTCTTTTGACACCTCCCGGTTGAGAGAGTATTAATAAAACTACCGTAATATTTTGATACCCGACCATCCAGAAATAAACAATTAAAGAAAAGCATCGTATTATATTTCAAAACGATAGAAATATGCTAATTGAGAAAAAAATTCTCAAATTACGTTGATATAGAAAACTTTTAGTGAGCAAAAAGCCGCATACCTTGAATTAAATTATTCGATCAAACCACTCAGAAACGGAAAAATCAACAGACTTACGATTGTTTCTTCCTCTGCATCTCTTCCATCTCGAGCTGAGACCGCTGCTGCAGCAGCTCTTGATTCTGTTGTTCCAGCTCACCAATCTTCTGGTCCAGTTCGGCAATCTTACGATTGCTCTCGTCAAGCAAGGATTCCTTCGCGTGGAGTTCCCGTTCGTACTTGTCCAGTTCCTCGCGCTGAAAAAAGGTTCACCAATCAAGTGGATCTTATGAATGACAATGTTTCCCGGTTGCCCGGTTTTTTGTACTCACATTCCGTCGGATGTACTCCCGAACGTATTGTGCCGAATAGTTATCCAATGACTTCGAGATGGTGAGCAACGTTTCCGAGTAGTCTTCCGTATGCGGTGCGTTATGAATTAGCTCTATGCTAGCCTGTTTGGAATGTGGAAGGATATTTTTAGAAACTACCTGACCGACCTCCGGCACTTATCGATTGCAACATAACTAATTGAAACAAAGCTCTAATTTAATGAAACTAAATGCTAAGAAAAATAACAGGGAAGAAAATTAATGCAAATCAAGCTTCACTACCTCGTCCAGTTTACCGCAATCCTGCAGCTCTTGGAGTTCTTTGGCGACGTACTCGTAGAAATCGCGCTTCTTCGTGTCTAGCTGCGTTTGCAGTGCCGAGAGCTGTCGAACTAAAATGTCCACCTTTGGACGGCGACGGCCATGGGGGTAGTGAAAAACAACAACGATAGTAATGTACCGAAGAGAAAGAGAAACAAACAAACAAACGAAAAGGGCAAATGAGATAACCAACTCAGGTGAACCAAATCAATAAATTATGGGTAAACAACAACAATGATTGCAGGCGGTACTGATAGTAAGTAATGCCGGTGTCCGGCGGACAGTTCTAATCCAATTACGCCAATGCAGTCTCGCATCGCAAACGAACCTACCTGGGTCCTTTCGTTACTCTTCTCCCAGAGTATCATTTCCCGACGGGCCATCAACTCGTCTATTCGACAATCGAGAATCATCAACCGGTCGCGTTTGCTGCTCTCCAGCCGGTCCAGTTCGTCTCGACACAGCTGAATTTTGCTCTTGAACTGTTCGTGCATTCGTGCTCGCTCCAGATTCAACTGTTTCAGAGCATTTTCGATCGTCTGTAGGATTTTCCGATGTTCATCCTGTAGTTCAGTGTCTTCCCGACTGGGCGTGTACTGCCGGAAGCGCATCGGATTCTGTGGTGAAGTTAAATTGTCGTCGTCACTCATAAAACTACTGCACAGATTTTCCCGTGATGCCGCAATCAACGACAGTCGGGACAGATCCAACCGAGACGAACGCTGGGCATGATTGTTATCCTGACGCAGCTTAGCTGCCTCGGCCGGATTGTTGTAGCGGAACATGTTCGTTCGACCAAGCAACAGGATGTCACCCTGACTGATGGCCGTCGGAGCTTCGATGCTATTCGCATTCAACAGACAGGTTGCCGACGGATTCGGATAGATCGTGGCATTTCCATTGTTCAATACAATCCGACAGTGTTCGGGATGGATGCCAATACCATTCAGGGAGATGTCCTGGGGAAACGGGGCTTCAGCCGTGCCGATGGTTGTTTCACCCTGTTCCAATCGGAAAACAAAAATTCGTTAGTATAAGTACAATTATGAATTATCCCATGCAGAACTGACCTCTTTCAAACTGTAAAGCGTAACTCCGGTGCTGATGTCGTCGTGAATTCCAATCAGGTGAGGCATCTCGGAATCCAACACAACTCCCACTCCAGACTTTCGCAGCCCGAGTGATTTCTGCTCGCGCAGAATGGACTGTGCCTCGCGCCACTTTTCCGTCCACTCCTCGGTCAGCACCTTTTCCTGGGCTTCCTTTTTGTGCAGATCTTCCAGTACTTTCAGGGACGGTTCCAACGAAGATCCGTCGCTGGAAAGCATCATCTTCAGTTTGTAGATTTCGTCGCGCAACTCGCGGATCAACTTGACGTTCGGATCTTCGTTGATCGTTGGTTTGTTGATGATGTTCTTGGCTCGATTTGCGTACCGAAGCGTACTCAGCGTTTCACTGTAATTCACGTCCGCCGGAGAAATGGCTGCTATCATAATAGTTTTACTGTTTCCTCCGAGACTGTCTTTCAGCAGCCAAGTTAGGATCGAGTCCCGGTAGGGAATATACAGGATTCTTTTATTATGCGTCGGATTGGTTTGCTCTGCTAGTGCCGATATCACGCTACCCAGTGTGACCAGTGACTTGTTTATGTGGGCACCTTCCTTCAGCCGTTGACCGGTAGCTCCCGTGGCATTCGCTCGTTCACTTCCCGCCAAATCCACCAAATGAATCTTGGACACCGTTTCGCTGGGCATGTCGTCCAAATATCGGGCCTGCACAAAGGTGATGGTGAAAATGGCATGACTCCGACTGCTGGTATCGTTCATGTTGGTGCTGGCTGTGGTCCGCTGGATGTTACCCTGTACCATACAGTTCTGAATTTCACCATAATCGGACACCGGATGCTGCGAAAGATTTTCCACGTACGGTCCCAGCGTTCTGTGTTCGCGTACTCTCAACCCATGACCGGCTCCACTCGGTCCCAGCAAATCCTTTACCCGTTCGTTGTAAATTTCCAGATAGGAGCACTGCGTTTTGTAACCCACGCCTTCCTCCTGGCCCAGTTTCATTCGGCCGAACAGCGAACGGCATATTCGTGGTATCAGACCTTGAGCTTCCGCCGTACCCATCATGGTGAATGTTTTGCCACTTCCGGTTTGGCCGTACGCAAAAACGCATGCATTGTAACCTACGGAGGAAGGGCATGCAAAAGAAAAGAAAGAGATGAAAATTATTGAAAAATTATGCAAATACTGCTGGTCGGGGGGTTGCGTGGAGTTGTTGGCCTTGGAAATGAGCCCGAATCAAGGTCGAGGTCAGAGACGTAAATCGATCAGCTTGAATGGAGTTTTTTGTTTGCCGCACACAACTTGTTGTGAGAGAAAAAAAGGTTATTTGTTTCAGGGATTCCGAAGATTCATTGGATTTTAGTACACCACAAAGTTTTGTCGTTTTCCGCTTGAGAAAACTGAAACTGACCCAGGCTAGTTTCCTCAGACAAACACTTTTCACGAAACTGTGTTGGTTAAGCACTTAAAAACGGTTATTTGAGCAAACCTGATATAAAAAACCAGGTTCGAAACTGACTCGATTTTCAGTTCAACAACGTTGAAACTAGATTCGGAACTAGCTTCAAACAAACGGTTTGACAGCAGTTAGAGTTGAAACTGAGTTAGATTTGACATCAAGCATTTGAGAAACGTTTTGTAAACTACTACACAGCCAGAAGCCATCCCCCGGAATGGATTGAATCCATAAAACCTTATCGCCAATAACTTTTTGAACTAAATTACTAATTCCCAAGTGCAAATGACAGTTTCTCTTTGTTTACTTTCTCTTTCAACTATCACGGCATACTCCTGTATTTTTCAACAAATTTATAAGTGCAGATCAAAAGTTGATTATTTCAAACATTATTCTATGTAAAGTGCTAGAGAGAGGGATTGCCTATAGAGCCGTAATAATCGAAAACATATACCATCATATAACAGATCGGCTGAAAAGTTCGTATCGTTTCTATGAGAGGGCGCCACTAGAATTAAATCCATACCATTTTCAGTTAGAACCAACCTTCAAAAGATACGTCCATAAATTTGACAGCTGTCTGATTATTAGTTTGTGAGATATTGCATTTTGAGTGAAGCTACTTTTGTTATTGTGAAAAAATGGAATTTCGTGTGCTGATGAAACACTACTTTTTGATGAAAAAAGTGCCGCCGATACCAAAAAATGGCTTGATGAGTGTTATTCAGACTCTGCACCGGGCGAAGCAACAATTCGTAAGTGGTTTGCAAAATTTCGTACTGGTCATATGAGCACCGAAGACGATGAACGCAGTGGACGTCCAAAAGAGGCTGTTACCGATGAAAACGTGAAAAAAATCCACAAAATGATTTTCAATGACCGTAAAGTGAAGTTGATCGAGATAGCTGACACCCTAAAGATATCAAAGGAACGTGTTGGACATATTATTCACGAATATTTGGATATGAGAAAGCTTTGTGCAAAATGGGTGCCGCGTGAGCTCACAATCGATCAAAAACAACAACGAATTGATGATTCTGAGCAGTGTTTGGAGCTGTTATGTCGAAATAAAACCGATTTTTTTCGTCGATATATAACAATGGACGAAACATGGCTCCATCACTTCACTCCGGAGTCCAATCGACAGTCAGCTGAGTGGACTGCACTCGATGAACCGAACCCAAAGCGTGGAAAGACTCAACAATCGGCCGGTAAGGTTATGGCGTCTGTATTCTGGGATTCGCATGGTATAATTTTCATCGAATACCTTGAAAAGAGGAAAACCATCAACAGTGACTATTATATAGCGTTATTAGAGCGTTTGAAGGACGAAATTTCAAAAAAAAAACGGCCTCATTTGAAGAAGAAAAAAATTTTGTTTCATCAAGACAATGCACCGTGTCCCAAGTCGATGAAAACCATGCTGAAATTGAACGAATTGGGCTTCAAATTGCTCCCTCATCCACCGTATTCTCCAGATTTGGCCCCCAGTGACTTTTTCCTGTTCTCAGACCTCAAGAGAATGCTCGCTGGTAAAAAATTTAGAAGCAATGAAGAGGTAATCGCTGAAACTGAGGCCTATTTTGAGGCAAAGGACAAATCGTACTACAAAAATGGTATCGAAAAGTTGGAAGATCGCTATAATCGCTGTATCGCCTCTGATGGCAATTATGTTGAATAATAAAAACGAATTTTGGCAAAAAAATGTGTGTTTCTATTAAACGATACGAACTTTTCAGCCGAACTGTTATCTGGAACCAAAAGTCACAACCATTTGATCTTCGAACTTGATCAATGGCCCGACAGTAGCTTTCAAACGAGCCCAAGTTTGTTAAAATCGGTTCAGCCATCTCTGAGAAAATTGAGCGCGTTCAAATATCTCCGAAAAGTGCACACATACACACACAGAGACATTTTCCGATCTTGTCGAACTGAGTCGAATGGTATACAACACTATGGGTCTCCGAGGCTCTGTTTGAAAGTCGGTTTTTCCAGCAATTTTAATACCTAAAATAAAACTGAATTTTAATACCTAAAATAAAACTGAAATGTTACTGAAATATTTAATATATATAATTTAAACTAAATCCAATATTTACTATTTCATGTATGAGTGGACCTTTAGTCATTTTGTTCTCCTGTCCCCTTCTTTCACTCCGTTTTACACAACAATTACTTTTCTATGCTTTTTTTATCTCTTCGGCAACATCATCATCATCGCCTACGGAAATCCACTCCAGTCGACGGCCAACATGCGGGATATCCACCGGGTCCTCGTAGCCAGGGGGTGTTTCCCGTGGACCCACACGGACTAAAGGATTGGGCCAACATTTACCAACGTCATCTGGAAGACTCCCATGCTATATTCATTTCACGGGCCACTACCGATCGCCAACTGAAGGCTGGATCTGCCAAAGTCGACCAATTGTTTTTTTTTCACAATTTTCATTTTTTTGCCTTTCTCATATAGAAAGGTTATGCAATCACTGTGAAAACCGACTTTTGAACCGAGGCCCGGAGGGCCGAATGTCATATACCATTCGACTCAGCTCAACGAACTGAGAAAATGTCTGTTTGTGTATGTGTGTATGTGACAAATAATGTCACTCGATTTTCTTAGAGATGACTGAACCGATTTTCACAAACTCAGATTCAAATTAAAGTTATTTTGGTCCCATACATCGCTATTGAATTTTATATTTATCCGACTCCCGGTTCCAGAATTACAAGGGAATATGTGCAAAATTTTCTCGGAAATTTCTCAACCGATTTTTACAAAGTAAGATGCAAATAAAAGGTCTTGAAATTTCTTAAAAACGTTCCCGAAAAGTTGATCCAGATCCGACTTCCGGATCCGGTATTACAGAGCGATTAGTGAAAATTTTCAATTTCATGTATATTTTTTCACAAGCGATGGCGAAACGAGGTGCACATTTTCATAAAACTTACTACTACTTAAACTCTGCGTGGGAGGTGGCACAAAACCGTTGCAAATGGAAACCGATTGCAACTACTGGCTTGCAATATAAATATATTCAATCCTATAAACTAAACGCGCAATGAAACCGACGAATTCGTCTTCTACTGCATTCGATCAAGGATCCCAAAGCAAGCCAACATGCGATTTCTTGCCATGATAGAATTAATTAATTACCTTGTCCGTTTTGATTGCGGGTGCATTAAACTCTAACCGTAGATGATCGTAATGAGCGTACGTTCGTTCTGCCGAACTGGACAAAAAAGACGTTGTTGACTCCGTGGAACTCACCTTGAAACGCACAATCGACAATTTCCGTCCCGAGATCGTCAAAGACCTTGTCCTGCGGGGTGTAGTGTGCATCCGATTCATCCACCGACCAGTACGAATGGTCAAAGGTAAAATCATTGAAAGGCTCCGGTCCACCGCGGTTCATCAGCTCCATCCGGGCCCCGGCGGATCCGGCATACTTTGGTTTGAGCAGCCGGGTCTTTTTGCCGTCCATCTGGACGATGAGTTTGGAGTCCAGTTCATTTTCCCTGTTGGATTGAATAGGGAGAAGGGGAGAAAAACGTTAATTATGCTAGTGACTGCTGGTGGAAAAATGAAAAGCAAAAACTAAACTGAAACTGTCTGGTTCGGATACCGGGCTGAGATAAGGCACTCGAACACTAAAAACCGTAGGTTTCGAAACTGAATCAGAACTACGTTTTTTGTCTGTACGTATCCTGACCATTATCATATGCCAACACAGACAATCCTCCTTCTTATTCTAACTTTCATTTTTTTCCGCCTGATGAAAATATGCTCTTTGTTTTCCCACGTACCTGTGCAATGGAGAAAAATAAAGGCAAAATCGGAAAAACCGTCTACATTTTCCACTGCTTCGCTTGACGTGAGAAGGAAACTTTTTTTTTTACAGCTTGGGTTGTCATCACAGTAGCCCATTCCCCGTTTGTTTGTCAAAACGGACGTAAATGGTCGGGAAATTGTCCACACCGCCGTCGTCGTCGTCATAGGCGGCCATGTGATTTGCTTACCTACAGGCTTGACTCGACGGCTATCTGCCACCGGATGGGCGATAGACAAAAAAAAACGTTCCCTTGCTCTGCAGAAAAACTGCCTTCTTCCAACTGAAGAAACGTTACCGGTTTTGTGCTAATCCATTACTGGTAGGGTGTCACAAGCAGACGGCAAATTGCAGAAATTTTCAGGTGTTTTTATTTCTTCTTCAAATGGAATGAAATGTTGTAGGTATTTAAAATGTTGCTTTTCTTAATGATCAAAATTTGTACAGATATTTAGGAAGAATAAACTTTGCTTTTGCATTGATTGACCAATCAGCAGTGGTGGTAAATTGCGAACCGAACGCCGATGCTTCTGTAAATTTACTCAAAAATGTTTACCGAGCGTAAGCATGTGATAGGTTCGAAATACTATTCCCTCTGTTAATGCAAAGGTGTTCTGTACTCGGTGTTCGGCGAAGCAATCTGTTTTGAACCGTTCGGTTGGTGAACCATCGACGAGGGTCGAGTAAACTGCGTTCGATACGATGCTTTGTTGATTTCAGTACTCGCATCTTGGTTTTGAAATTATCAATGCACACGTGATCAGCACAAAAAAATTGTTTTACTCGATTGATAAATTGCTCAATAGTAATTCAAATGGTATTATTTTGGACATTATCAGTGTGCGTAGGGTGACTCGATATGGAAAATAGTAAGCTTTTGATTTTGTGCAAAATTTGGTTTTTGATTATAGAATCAATAACATTAAGAATTGAATAATTTTAACATTCCCAGCGGCAGTGATGGTCCAGCACACGAGCCAGCTCTCATACAATCCGTGTGCTGTACCTTTTCAAAAACACGCACACGAAGTCTGAAGCACACGCTCTTGTGCCGTGTTGCTACTAGATCGAGAGTCGTATGCTTCGAAGAACCAGCTCGCGATGCTGGCTCATCTGTTGGCTCATGAGCTGGAATGGGGAGCTAGCTCGTGAGCTGACTCATGTGCTAGCTCACGAGCTGAGTTGAGTGTCCGTTTTTTTTAAATTTGATAATATATAATTTTTAAGCACACAGTGTCCGCTCTTGTATTGTCTCTTGTCAGTAGGTGGACTACACAAATAGCACACGCTCATGAGTCTGGTTTGAAAAGCACAGCACACGAGTTTAATAGACACACACTGCAGGTACAGAGCAGCTCATGTGCTGAGCTCGGACATCACTGCCCAGCGGGCGTATGGTGGTTCTAAAATTTGTAAACTTGTTTGAATATAATTTGGACATTTTCAGTAAACGTAGAGTGGCTCAATATGAAAAAGGGATTTCTTTTTTTTACTCTTGCAAATTCGATGTTTAATAAACTGGTGAGTCAATAGCAAATAAAATTGAGTAATTTCAGGTATTTTCAACGAGCGTAAGGTACCTGTATATGGAAAATATTTTGACTATTGTCGATTAGATGTTCTATTGATTGTTGAATCAATAGCAGTTCGATTTGGATAATTTTAGACGTTTTCAGAGAGCGTAGAGTGGCGCAATTGGAAAATTAGAATATTTTTACTAATTCGATGTTTTATTGAATAGTAAACAATTTTTGGACATTCTCTGCCACCGCAGGGTATTTCGTTTTGAAAAATTGTAAATTTTTTTACTAATACCTATTCGTTGGTTTGTTGATTGTTGGATCAATAGCAGTTCGAATTGAATAATTTTGGGCATTTTCGGTTAGTGTAGGATGGCGCAATATGAAAACTTGTAAATATTTTGAATTTTGCTGATTCCATGTTTCATTTAATAGTGAATTAATAACAATTACAAATTGCTAATTTTTGACATTTTCAGAGACCATAGGGTGGTCAATTCGGTGCTCTATTGATTGATGAATCAATAGCAGTTCAAATAAGATGATGTTGAACAGTTTTAGCGATCGTAGGGGGGTTTAACATAAAAATTTTGATTTTTGCTATTTTATTGTTCAATTGGTGAGCGAATCAGTAGCAGGTAAAATTGGATGATTTTTGACGTTTTTAGTGAGCGAGCGACGTTTGTTAATTTTGGATATTCTCAGCGAGCACTGGATGGCTTAATATAGAAAATTGTAACCACCATTACTATTGATATATTAATCAATACAGTATCTGATTTGGCAAAACAGTTCGCAATTTCCCATATAAAGCTGCCTTACCACCGAACAAAATGCTTAAAATTCTAATATTGCAATAGCTATAAATTAAACATTAAATTAGCAAAAGGTAAAATCAATAAAGCATCGGATTTGCAAATTCAAATACTAACATTTTTTAAATAGGACCACACTACGCTCGCTGGATATTGGAACTGCTATTGATTCACCAATTAATAGAAAATTGAATCGACATTAGTCAAAAATGTTATAATTTTCCAAATAGCACCAACCTACGGTCGTCGAAAATGTCCAAAATTATAAAATTTTAATTGCTCTTGATTCACTATTAACTGGAACAAGAAAACAGCAACAGTCAAAATATATAAAAATTTTCATATTGTGCCACCCTACGCTCGATAAAAATGTTAATATAATTAAAATCTTATTTCCAGAATCAACAGACCATTGAATTAGTCTAAGATTCAATTTTTGTTAATTTTTCAAATAGAACCACCCTACGGTATCTGAAAATATCCAAAGTTGTTAAATTTTAATTGCTTTTGATTCAATATTTAATAAAACATCATATTAGTAAAAGTCAAAATATTTACAAATTTTCATATTGCGCCATCCTACGCTCGCTGAAAATGTAAAAAAAATATCCAATTCGAACTGCTATTGATTCACCAATCAATAGAGCATCAAAATGAGATTAGTCAGCACGCTCGTTGGAAATGTCCAAAATTGCTCCATTTTAATTGCCATTTACTCACCAATTTATTCAATATCGAATTTGCAAATATCAAAACATTTTCAATTTATCATATTGAGCCACGCTACGCTCGCTGGAAATGTACAAAATTACCATACTCATAACAGATCGGCTGAAAAGTTCGTATCGTTTCTATGAGAGGGCGCCACTAGAATTGAATCCATACCATTTTCAGTTAGTACCAATCTTCAAAAGATACGTGTATAAATTTGACAGCTGTCTGATTATTAGTTTGTGAGATATTGCATTTTGAGTGAAGCTACTTTTGTTAGTGCCGCCGATACCAAAAAATGGCTTGATGAGTGTTATCCAGACTCTGCACCGTGCGAAGCAACAATTCGTAAGTGGTTTGCAAAATTTCGTACTGGTCATATGAGCACCGAAGACGATGAACGCAGTGGACGTCCAAAAGAGGCTGTTACCGATGAAAACGTGAAAAAAATCCACAAAATGATTTTCAATGACCGTAAAGTGAAGTTGATCAAGATAGCTGACACCCTAAAGATATCAAAGGAACGTGTTGGACATATTATTCACGAATATTTGGATATGAAAAAGCTTTGTGCAAAATGGGTGCCGCGTGAGCTCACAATCGATCAAAAACAACAACGAATTGATGATTCTGAGCAGTGTTTGGAGCTGTTATATCGAAATAAAACCGATTTTTTTCGTCGATATATAACAATGGACGAAACATGGCTCCATCACTTCACTCCGGAGTCCAATCGACAGTCAGCTGAGTGGACTGCACGCGATGAACCGAACTCAAAGCGCGGAAAGACTCTACAATTGGCCGGTAAGGTTATGGCGTCTGTATTTTGGGATTCGCATGGTATAATTTTCATCGATTACCTTGAAAAGGGAAAAACTCATATGAATTGAAATGAGTTTCTTACAAAAACTGGTTTTTGAACACCCTTTTCAGAAAATACATTATATCATGAATTACACTCAAGTTACGGGAATAGTGCCTTCAGCAAACTTTTTTTTTTGTTTCGATTATAGAGGTTTTAACCTTAAGGTCATTCGCCTCTTCGGACCAGAAAAACTTTCTGACCCTATGTGCGGGGCTGAGAATCGAACCCAGGCGGGCTGCGTGAAAGGTATCGACTTACCCATCACGCTATACCCGTTCCCCAAACTTATTTGAAATAACATTCTACACAACTTTGTCGAAGTAACTTAGACCCTATGTTGGCCCTGAGCTAAAATAAAATTTTTATCTCACTTTTAGGGGGATAAATAAATTTTGCCAAAAGATGGCGTATATCATTCTGAGCAACTTTGCTGAAGATACTGTATCTCGAAAACCCCGTTTTTAATGAGCTATCAATTAAGAGCGTGAAATTGTGCTTTTGAACCACTGTGCACCGTAAAGGACGGATCGGTTCTATCCAGCAGACACGAAGTGCTTCACAATCAAATGCTGACAAAAACACGACAGCTTTATTAGACAACATCCATTATTGTAATTCGCACCTAAAGTACGATTTACCTGGGTTCGACTATATCGAGTCAATAAACTCAGTGCATGAACGAGAGCTAGTAGCCAAACAATGGAAGACAGTTGATTAAAAATCACTTCCTGCACTCCTGAGCTCAAACCAAAAAAAATCCTACATCTTCGTAAGTCAAATGAAACCGATTTCGAGTAATGCCCGAAATGTGCTTGCAGTAAACACTGACATTATCTAGCACCAATTAATGCTAATTATTATCACCGACGACTCGTCTGTCAGTCAGACGCGAAACCAACCGAGCCGTTTGGAGTTTTGAGACACCGCCGTCACTCGTTTCGACTCTGCCGAAGTAGGTAACCGAACCGATTCGATTGCTAATCCGATGACGATCGATGCTACTTTTTTTCTGTCTTCACTAGTGCAACTCTATTATAATGGATTGAATAGACTGATGTTTTTCTTTTCATCTCATTTTTCTACACGTGCTGAACATGACGACGGAGGATGCGGTGCAACAGTAACGACACGTGATTATTACTGGCTATCGGTTGGTTAGGTAACCGTTCGCGGTACCGTTTTTGTTTGTCCCGTCGTTCGATTAGCAACTGATTTTTTTTCTATCTTTTCTTTAAATTAGCAAGATTCCAATTGGATAGGGTAAAAAAGAAGAAGAAATGATCACTCAATCACGTCGATAGACAATCGAATCGTTATTTCACGATGATTGTCAACTACTGACCAGGGATGCCAGGTCATTTTTTCAAAAATCTGTGATCAAACCCAAAACCTGTCTGTGAAAATCTGTAACCGTTTTCCGTACCCCAATAGCACTTCAAAATCAATTTGGTGAGCAAAAAAAAAAGGTCTCACTACCAACACGCTCTGTACCTTTTTCCTCAACAGCTCTGTACTTTTTGGTGCTAAGCTGTGCTCGATTTCCAAAATCTGTGATTTATTCAAGAATCTGTGATCATTTTCAGAAATCTGTGAAAATCTGTGTCATTTTTAAAATCTGTGCAGAAAATTCAAAATCTGGGAAACACAGATTAAACTGTGAACCTGACATCCCTGCTACTGACGAGAATGTTCGAGTACATTGACACGGCCTACTCAGTTCTACGAGTGCAACACTTTCGTAACGAAATCGCCGTGAGAATTTCTGACGGTTTTATTGTCAACCCATTGTCTTCAGCTGTTCGCCTAAACCGCAAACCACCCCGCAGCATTCCCGGATCATTCATACTTTTCCGAGTTCCGTGCACCGTAACTCCGTAACAAGATCCAGATCTAAGGAGAATGTTATTGTAATTGTACGACACAGTGCTGCAACTGTTCGTTGGTACAATTTCGCTTTCATTTCCATGCCGTCCGTTTTTGTTGTTTTTTTTGTTACTCACACACACACGTGAGCACGACCATCGCAGTCAACTGAATAAACGACTACTTATCAGTACTTCATGTCTTGTTACTACAAACGTTTCTACAGCGGCTGATGTTCGCCAAATCAACAACATATTTAACTGCTACTATTATTGCGGTTTGGCCGCCGTTGTTCAGCAGTATCTGATCAACGAAAGAGAAAACCGACCGATTCATTCGATTGAAGAACCACGATTGACGAGACGATGATTTTTACTGTTGTTTTTTGTTTTGTTACTTAAATTTGCCCCGTTTTTACCCCGTCTTCTCATTTGATTGCAACCTGCTGCTGACGGTGCTGATTGCATCAACTGGAGAAGATGAAAAAAAGGCGATTATTGAGATTTCGGCAACGAGAGTGATTATCGAGGTTTTTGGCATCATTTTAAGAGGTACGAAAAATCATCTCTCCGTACGATGTGATGAAGTTGCCAATATTTTCGATTTTTATCTGTTTAGTAATTATCACCCGTAGAGTGACTATAATCAGAGTGGCGACAGCTGTTCGTTTGGAATGACAGCTCCCAGTTCCAAACGAACAAACGACCTGTCAATTCAATGTAAAGCTAATGGAATGTTTTGAATTGTTGCCAAAATTACGGATGAGATGTCGTCACTCTGATTATAGGCACTCTAATCACCCGCACTTCTCTGCTGTCACTACTACTTCTACTACAAGCAACGGTTCGTCCAATAAAATCAAATCGTGGCGCAGTTGGCTGAGTGTTTATCGTGGTGATGACACATGTTTTTTTAACTGTTTTACTACAACACACAGTCAGTTGTGATGGTCGTGATCTGACCAGTGTATCTATGGATACGATCCTGGTTGTTTTTGTCAACACGTCAAAAGAAAATAGAATATTGCTAGGCGGAAAAAAGACGCCCTCGCGCGGTGAGATTCTATCGGCCTTGCTACCGACCAAGCGTTGACTCAAGCTCAATTTCCTGGATAGTTTTTACTCTTTGAACAGTGTCAAGTTGTTTGACATTGCATCGTTCAGTTACAGAAAACTAAATTGACTTTTTTTACGCTTGCAACAAAAATGAAACTGCAATCAACTGACACGCTTCAAGGAAGTGAGCCGCGTACAATCGTCATATTTATAAATAAACATTCGCCGTGTTCCTGCGGGATACTGCAGAGGCAGGTTCGGGTGCCGCCTTACTACAATTTCATGTGGTGCACATATTGAGCGGTTTCAATAACCGTGACACAATTGCCCGCTGATAAACCGACGGTCACAAATCGAACGTGACTACGGCGATTGCATTCCGTTATAGAAACAGGTACGAGCCTATTATTTTTACAACATAACCCCAAGCAAACTGCAACCATTCCCAATTCATGGATTTGCTTCGCAATCGAAAAAGCACCACGATGAAATGGTGAAATTTCAATTTACAACCGTAAAAAATTATGGACCTAACACATGGGCTGAAAAAGTCCTGGGTCTAAGAAAGGGAACACGATTGTTTTGGTTCAAAATTAACTTTATTCATCAACGCAATCTCCATCAAGAGCAACGCAATTATTCCAGCGCCTTTCTAACATTTCAATACCACTTTTGCAGAACGATTTATCTTTTGCTTCAAAATAGGTCAAACCTCTTCATTTGTGCGAAATTTCTTACCACCGAACATTTTTTTCAGGTCGCTGGGAGCCAAATCTGGTGAATACGGTGGATGTGGGAGCCATTCGAAGTTCGATTCATGTAGTTTTCCCAAAGTTTTGATTGACTTGTGACACGGTGCGGTCATATGCGGTGGTTTCTTTGCAATTTTAGCCTTCAAGCGCTTCAATAACGTTATAAAATATTCACTGTTAATGATATTTTCTTTCTCAAGATAGTCGATAAATGTTACATCATGCACATCCCAAAATACCAAGGCCATAACCTTTTCAGCCGATTGTTGGGCTTTCGACGAGGTTCCCGTGTTGCCGTCCAATCAGATGACGATCGTTTTGATTCATTTTGAGTGAAGTGATGAATCCATGTTTCATCCATTGTCACATATCGAATTTCGTTTTGTTACGTTTAAGCATGCCCAAACACTGCTCAGAATCATCAACACGTTCTCGTTTCTGGTCAACGGTGAGCAAACGCGGCACCCACTTTGAACAGAGCTTTCTCATAAACAAATGCTGATGCAATATAAAGCCAACACGTTCTTTTGATATCTTTACGATTTTGATTATCCCAGCCAGTGCTGTAAAACTTCATTCAATTCAATTGAAACTGAATGTGGAACACATTGACGATCTCTCTAATGCAGTAAACTTCACTCTCTGACAAACACAATGTTTGCTGACGGCCCGAACGGGCACCATTCAGTCATCACTCGTTTCTCTTCAATCGAGGCTCAGTTTAACCACCGTCAGTTGATCTCTTGAAGTAACAAAATATCTCTTTCAATAGTGTGAGAGCGGCCTTCCAATGAGGTTCATGTAAACATTGGAATTGGTTCAAGATAATAGATGAAAGACAAACCAGATAGCTGAAATATCAATCACAGAATACACATAAATTAATAGTTTCCTCCTTCAGTTTTCATTTTTAATGCTTTACTCCATTTATAATTCTATTCGTTCGAATTTGCTTACTACCAAGAGCGAAGGCATTGAAGCAGGTAGACTACTTGGCACTAGAAACTGAGCAAGCAAAACTTCAAATGACTAGGTACGATTAATCAACTGACGATGAATTCCGGGAGCTTCACTTGAAAATGGCAGCAAAAGTCAAATGAATTAGTAGGGATATGCTGACGGTCAACGGCCATAAATTTCATTTTCATCTTATATTATTCGATTGAAAATGAAATTTTACCGCACTGATCCCAGCGCTACTCTAACTTCTCGATGCCGTGCTTGTAGAAGGATTTGTATTTTAAAAATTTAAACGCGTTTTCCTCGAAACCTTAAAAAATTGTTATCGAATTTAGCGAGCAAAGCTTTCCCGAAACGGCTGAACCGATCGTTTTGAAATTTAAACAAATTTGGATATTTTTTTCAAAGAGCTATTTTGTCAACAATTAAAATTTTGACTATTATCTGTAATTTTCTACCGTGATAAATCATAACTTCTTAACCCAAACTGTTTCATTAGAATTCAACGAGGAAAAAAATGACGGATGAAATAGTCGAAATGAAAATTTGCGAAAATATTAACTCACAGACGGGACTGAAACCCGCCGCTCTCTAGTATTGTATCATTCAAATTATCAATTGAATTACTTAGAAATCAAACAAATCGCCTGTTTGACATCCGAAAAGAATTTATTTTTATCCTAGGTTCGTCATGTTCCAACCCCAGTATGGTACGTTTCATAAAAAAGGAGAAGCGAATATTTCTGCTCTCTGCATTTATTCCAGTTATTAGTGATAGTGTAAAGACTGTCCCAGAAAGTATGGACGTACTTTGATTTCGCTGTAAACAATTCACAAGTGTTAGAAATTCAAATTTTATTCGATATACTGATAATATTCAACAGCAGAATATTATTCTCAACATTTGCTACTTAGCCATTGTAGACTAGCTGGCGCACCTTCTTGCTAACGTTCCCCATTAAATTCCGTACAGACTTCTTGGCGATAAGTTTTGACACTTTTTTCCAATCTTTTTTGAACTGTTGAATGGTTTCGGCTGCCGAGACATGTTTCCTAAGATGTGCCTTTGTGAATGCCCAAAATTCCTCAATTGGTCGAAGTTGTGGGCAATTTGGTGGATTCATGTCTTTTGGGACGAAAGTAACATTTTTGGTAGTATACCATTCTACCGTTGATTTCGAGTAGTGGCAACAAGCAAAATCTGGCCAGAAGACAACAGGATCCTTGTGGCTTCGAATCATGGGTAGAAGTCGTTTTTGTGAACATTCCTTGATGTATATTTCGCTGTTCATTGAAGCAGTGGTGATGACGGGTTTCGAAATCTTACCGCAGCTACAAATTGCTTGCCAGACCATAGTTTTTTTTACCAAATTTTTCGACTTCAATCAATGTCTCGGACTGGTTTGCCACTTGCCCTTCTCGCACCGTATAATATTGTGGTCCCGGCAAGGATTTGTAATCAAGTTTCACGTAGGTTTCGTCGTCCATGATTATGCAGTTCCAATTTCCAGCCAGAATCGTATTGTACAGCTTTCGAACCCTCGGCCTGATCGATGCTTCTTGTTTCGGACTACGTTTTGGTTGTTTCTGCTTCTTATAGGTTCGAAGATTCAAACGTCCTTTAGCACGAAGAACATTTGACTTCGAAGTGCCCACTTTTTTGGCCACATCCCGAACTGAAACCTCCTTCTTTTGCTCGAACGCCTTCAGTATACGTTTGTCCAACTGAGGGTTAGCAGAACCTTTTTTTTCGATCCGTTTTCGGTTTATCCTTAAAGATGTTATCCTCACCGAACTTCCTGATTGCATTTCGCACGGCTTTTTCACTTACTCCTTCCATTTTTGCTATCTTTTTCAGTGACAGTCCGCGTTCTGTGTATCATTTGTACACAATTTTTCGACGTTGTTTTGCTGAAAGTCCACGCATTTCGAAACAAACTAATGAAATCGAATAAACAACTGCACAAGTGGTTAGAGAAGAGTGTAAACTACAGGACGCAGCCATAAAAATTGACAGATTCTGAACCATTGCGAAATGGCAGCGGTTTTTGGTTGCGTCCATACTTTCCAGGACAGTCTTTACCATCACTCAAAATAATTGTTTCGATCAATTACTTCACTATAAGTTGGCTGATACACATTGAAATTAGACATTTTTGAGAGCAGCACTTAGGCACCGCATCGTAGTCCCGGTGATGACAACTCTCCTGTTTTATGCAGATGCGTCTATAGAAAAATATTCAGAAGTGTTTAGAAGACTGAAGGTTCGGAATGTTTCGATACGGTAAGGAATGTAACATTGAATGCAAACTCTAGTATTAATAATATTGGAAAATGTTTATTATTCATACAAAACTGAAGAACATAAACTAAATACGGGTCGATTCCTTATCAATTGCAAGAGATCGAAAGTGTTTCTGTAATGTTTGAATCCATTTGATGCAAACATTTCATTTAGGTGGGGCTGGTCGATGACGATCGGTGACCTCGGATTATGATTTGCTTTATATACGAAATGGGTCACCGGAATTCGATTGAGTCAACACCTCCCAAAGTCCTGGACTTAAGTTATTGGCATGTATAAACAAAATACTGGACAGTAGGGTTTGGGATCAATTAACCACAGACACACACATACATACATTTTTGCATGGTGCAATATTTAAAAGTTACAAAGAAAAAAAACTCTTTCAATTCATCTTTCGACGTTGGTGAACAGCTTAAACGTAGATAAACGTTACCATGAACCGACTTCTTAATTTGTACTAAGTCACGTGCAGTAACTAAATAATTCGTAAGCTGAAATCATAGCATTTGATCATTTTTAAGTACATTCATAGTTCAGTTCAGTTGTATAAAAATCGTCTGAAAACGGAAAAAAAATCTTTCCATTTGATGTATATCCTCACGGCGGTAACTTTAAGCATTAATCGGAGATTTATCTGCAGTAAATAAGATAGTAGTTCAGTTCACGTGTAGCCTTTTGGATCTACTGACTGACTGGATTAGTGTTTACTGTCGGTGAAACTTTATTGCGCAACTCCACTCATAACCCAACAATCAGTCGAAACATTTTCACAACTTTTCGAAACTACAAATATATATACGAGCGTCCCACTTTTCCATCTGTCTTTCAAAAGCAGTTCGAAGAGACGTATGGGGTTGGTGTTCCAAAGTGTGTGTGGGGGTGGGGGGATTTGACTTTAAAAGATACGCTCTCGAAAAATCACTCATTTTTCCGTCTGTTCGCCGTTTGTCGGGGGCCGTACTGTACTATCAGAGGGGCGCGCAATGTCTAGATACTTTCGATGAACAGCACATCAACGACTGATGGCCATAATAAAAGCCAGTAAAAAGTGAAATCGGAAGTATTGCCCATTCGACGGTGCCGGGAAGTGCGGCGGTCGGTGGTCGGTGCTTTTTGTTCGAAACTAAAAGTTTTGCATGTTCGTTAGACTACAACTCAACTACAAATCAGCCACACAAACACTAGCAAACAACTAGCTGCTGCTGGAATAAACTGCTGACAAAGACTAACCATTTTCCTAATTACAGACGACGTCAAAGTTTTTTTTTTAAATAAACGAAATGACCACTCGGCTCATTTACCACTGAGCCCCCTCTCGGATGGGGAATCCGTCGCCTTGAGCAATGCACCGATTCTCATGATCATGTTTCTTGGTGCAAGACATTACAAATTGCACCAATCGACCAATCGAACCGCCGTCAGTGATATGCTATGAAAGAGTACGTACTAGAGCAGAACCGCAGAGCAGAGACGCGCGCATAGTTCATGTTTCCAACGCCCACTCATATGTCACCTTTCGGTTGGGTTCAATTACGAGGGGGGAAAGCCAAGCCCCAAGGGATCCGCCTGTAACAAGCAACAAGTATGGCACGCATGGGCTACGGAGCGTACCGAAACCGGGAAGGGGAGGAAAGAAACTAAACTCGCCTTAAACTCTCGGTGGAGGAAAGAAGAAGGGGTAATTAGTTCATGCTATCTCTCAAGAAGTGCACATCGAGACAATATTTCTTCACAACGCTGCTACAGTAATTCAATTTTTACTTTAAGTATTGGAATGACAAATTCGAAAGCAACGCTATGTTTGTCATCCTAGTAGGCATGCTGATGTTTGAATATGACAATGCACTTGGATATGCTGTGTAAACCGCTTCACCGCCTGCTGTGCCAGATTGCCTTAGGGGCTGTCCATAAAAGACGTCACGCCGCAAGGTGTTTCATAAAACGTGACCTTTTGTGACAGGGGGAAGGTTTTTGGAATATGACGTCCAATATTTTCAATGAGCGCATTTTTGAAATACTTAATTATATTTCTGCTTTGCCCTATTTCCTGTAAAAATCTCCACAATAAACGTTTACATGGACTCCCAGCGGTTATAAATAATTATTTGCACAACCTTTTGTCAGAGAAACGCATGCATTTTTCACATGGCGATTTGGCAACATTCAGAATTAGCTACATGGGTCTCCCGCAAGGCTCATGCCTCAGTCCGCTCCTCTATAATTTTTACGTGAATGACATTGACAGCTGTCTTGTAACCCCATGTACACTAAGACAATTGGCAGATGATGGCGTGGTTTCAGTTACTGGACCCAAAGCTATTGATCTGCATAAACCATTGCAAGATACCTTAGATAACTTGTCCGTTTGGGCTGTTCATCTTGGTATCGAATTCTCTGTGGAGAAAACAGAGCTGGTCGTTTTTTTTTTCAAGAAAGCATGATCCCGCGCAGCTTCAGCTCCATATGATGGGAAGAATGATCCAACAGGTTTTAACTTTTAAATACCTCGGGGTGTGGTTCGATTCCAAATGCACGTGGGGAGGACACATTAGGTATCTGATAACGAAATGCCAACAAAGAGTAAATTTTCTTCGAACAATAACAGGATCTTGGTGGGATGCTCATCCGCAAGATCTAATAAAATTGTATCAAACAACGATACTTTCAGTGATGGAATATGGATGCGTTTGTTTTCGTTCCGCTGCAGACTCTCATATTATCAAACTTGAGCGAATTCAGTACCGTTGTTTGCGAATTGCCTTAGGCTGCATGCATTCGACACATACAATGAGTCTTGAAGTTCTGGCGGGAGTTCTTCCATTAAAAAATCGATTTTGGGAGCTTTCATCACGCCTGCTAATAAGATGTGAGGTGCTGAATCCCTTAGTAATTAATAATTTCGAACGACTAGTCGAGCTTCGATCTCAAACAAAATTCATGACAGTATATTTTAATCACATGTCAAAGGAAATCAACCCATCAAGATATATTCCTATCCGTGACAGCCCCCTAAATGTCCCTGACTCAACTTTATTTTTCGATACATCCATGCAGCGCGAAGTGCGTGGAATCCCGGATCATCTACGCTCGACGGAAATCCCAAAAATATTTTCAAGTAAGTTCAGGCATATTGACTCTGAGAAAATGTTTTACACGGACGGATCACGAATTGAAGAAGCGACAGGGTTTGGTATGTTCAATTAGGCTTCAAGAACCTGCATCTGTTTATATAGCAGAGTTAGCAGCAGTTCATTATAGTTTGAGTGTAATCGTCACATTATCTCCAAACCATTATTTCCTCTTCACAGATAGTCTAAGTGCAATTGAAGCCATTCGCTCAAACATGACTGGCAAGATTGAACCGTTTTTCCTGGGCAAAATAAAACAGTGCCTGAACGACATATTGAACAATAATTATCTAATCACTATAGTCTGGGTCCCGGCTCATTGTTTCATTCCTGGCAATGAAAGAGCCGATGTTTTAGCCAAACGTGGTGCTATTGAGGGTGAAATTTATGAGAGACCGATTGCTTTCAACGAATTCTATAGCTCGTCTCGCCAAAGAACACATGCCAGCTGGCAAGCTACTTGGGTCGGTGGATGCACTCAATTATTCCGAAAATATCGACAAAGGCATGGTTCAGGGGACTGGATGTGAGTAGGGATTTCATTCGTGTGATGTCCAGACTCATGTCCAATCACTTCACGTTAGATGCACATCTCCTTCGAATTGGGCTCTCCGAGATTAATCATTGTGCTTGCGGAGAAGGTTATCGGAATATTGATCATGTCGTTTGGACATGCGTGGAGTATCGTGATGTCAGATCTCAACTAATAAATTCTTTGCGTATTCAAGGTAGACTATCCAATGTCCCAGTTCGAGACATTCTTGCTTGTCGTGACCTTCCATACATGAAAATTCTTTATCATTTCATAAAGAAAATTTGAGTTTCAATTTAATAAAAGAGACTTTTAAGACTTAGTTCTGGTTCCAGCTGCGACCATGAGTTCAACCAATAGCTAAATTAGAATAGAAATTATGTAACGATACAAACAAACTCGAAAAACTATGAAATTATCAACAAAATGTCTGAAAATAACAGCTGATTTTATAATTTATAGAAGTTAATCGTTTGGTTCAAATAATATTTCCGAGTAGATTTCATAATTAATGACGAGTCACCTAAGATGATATTTAAGTAATAAGAGGAATATGTTTTAATAAATTCAAATCGTTGTGACTATGTTAGAATTAAATTAGGATAAGAATTTTATGTAAAAGTGATGCTACGGCGAAGAAAAACTTATGTAAACTGCCTTAAGAAATAAACGTATTTATGAAAAAAAAGCCCTGCACACTATACGAAATTGAACAAAAGCACGCTGTGAACGGAACACCGCCGCACGTATCGACGCGTACTAGTTTTGTATCGTCATTTTGAATGACGATTTGAATGTTTTGACACTCACCGCCCTATAATTTCGGAACCGGATGTCATGATGAAATTGCACAGTATATTTAAAGAAAATGAGGGCTTCAATTTGAATCATGATTCGTGAAAATCGGCCTAACCCTTGCTGAGAAATCGAAGTGAGTTCCGTTTTTGGAGATTTTCTTCACTATTATCAGTGTTTTTGGAAGCGAAAACCGGAGGCTAGTAGTCCCAAAGTAGTTTTATATATTTACTAACCAACAAGATCTGCCAACTAGATAAATTTTGCTGTAAGTTTTATAAAAATTTGCACCTCGTTTCGCTATCGCCTTTGAAAAAATGCTTATGGAATTGAAAATTTTCACTAATCGCACTGTAATACCGGAAGTCGGATCTGTATCAACTTTTAGAGTTTTTTTAAAAGTATTTCAAGACCTTTTATTTGCTTCTAATTTTTTGAAAATCGGTAACGAAATTTCCGAGAAAGTTGAGTGCGCATTTTTTAATAAGTTTGCACATATTTGCTTGTGATTCCGGAACCGGAAGTTGGATCCAAATGAAATTCAAGAAAATTGTATGAGGCTATAAGACTTTTCATTTGAATCTAAGTTTGTGAAAATTAAAAATTGTGACATTAACACATGGATCAATAAGTCCCGAGACTAACAATGGAAACAACATTTTTTTTGCAATATTTTTTTTTATTCATCAACATAATCACCTTTTAGGGTGATACAATGGTTCCAACGTTTTTCCAATTTTTCAATACCATGTTTATAAAAAAATTATCTTTCGCTTCAAAATAAGCTTCAGTTTCAGCGATGACCTCCTCATTTGAGCCAAATCTTTTTCCCTGGAGCATTTTTTTAAGATCAGCAAAGAGCCAGTAGTCACTGGGGGCTAAATCTGGCGAGTATGGGGGGTGGGGAAGCCGATCAAAGCCCAACTCGTTCAATTTCGCCATTGTTTTCATCGACTTGTGGTAGGGTGCATTTTTTCCATCGAAAGCAATCGCGGCACCCACTTGGAAAAAACCTTTTTCATGCTCAATTTTCCATGAAGGATAGTAAATACACTTCCATATGGTATCTGTGTCATCTCAGCAATCTCACGGAGCTTCACTTTACGATCTTTCATTATAATTTTTGTCACTTCACTCACATTTTCCGGTGTAACGGCTTCCACAGGTCTACCCGAGCGTTTCGCGTTATTTGTGGCGGTACGACCACTTTTAAACTCGGCGAACCACCGACAAATCGTTGCTTTTGATGGACAAGAGTCCGGATAACATTTTCAATCCATTGTTTCGCATTGTTTTTACCCATTAAAAAACAACGTTTTATCAAAACACGAAACTCGGTTTTTTTTCATTTTTTAAACAAACTACAAAAAGGAAAACGTGTATTTGTTGATGTAAAAGCTTCTTCTTGTAAATTCGGAAATGAATGATGCAGGAAATCATTTCTGTTGTGATCAGCAAAAGTGCACGGAGGAACGAGTAAATTAGCGAAATTAATCAATTTTGCCTAATATGAGTAAAAAAGAAAAAGATGCCTTCAAACGGTTTAACTTAAGTTATGCACTGACAATTTTTTCAGTAAATTGATTTTCTAGCATTGATAATAGTATATCATAAGAATTTCTCTTATCTGATTCTGATGCAGTTTATTCAATTGTACTCCATTTGAAAAAGGGCGGGAGATCAACGATTTCAGACGTAGATCATATCATGTCCTATCTTGATCATATGTGATTTTCCTCCACCAACATCAAAGCTTATCGAATCATCCAATGATTGAACTTACATAAATCAAGAATCATTTTAGCTCAAAATCACTACCCATTGTGTGACGGAAGATCAGCACCGATATTGATCGATGAGTTTTAAACTTCACTGATCAACTGATCTTGAAAAGATTCTTCGGCAGTTTTGATGAGGTTTTGGTCTTTATTTTCTCAGCCCTGTATGCTACACTAAGGAAATATTATTCTTTACCTAAAACAATGGGGGGGGGGGGGGTTCTTTGCTTCTGTGACAATTTGTGAAAACGGGGGGATGGGGAGTCGAAAATCGTCAAAAAAAGCGTGACGTCTTTTATGGACAGCCCCCTAGTAGAATTAATCTGGCACAATGACAGAAAACGGGGAAAAAACAGCGAACAGTGGTATGGCCGTTTAAAGTCTAATGAGGTCAAACAGTGTGAGTGTATGTGACGGTTGAAGTAAAAACTTAACTGAACTGATTCTCATAGGAAAAAGTTTTCCCAGTTCATATTTAGAACATTCCAGAAGCTAGTTAAAAGCCGTACTGTGCGTGTCACTCGCCACTAAATGTTATACACAGTGAAGATAAATAATAAATTTACTATTCAGATTAATAGAAGAAATTCAATAATTCCTCTGCCTATCTAGTTCGGGTTTCCAGCGTTCTACAGCAGATGGTGTCACAAACAAATTTAGAACAAGAATGTCTGATTGCATTGCAAGTTTTTTGTATATGTGTTGAGGGACAATAAAAAAGGGTCATCAAAATTTCGTAAATTAATCAAGTAATTATGAAAGTTTGAGTTTGAAAATGTTCGAAATTGAAAAATTACTAAAGGAAAATTTCCTACATCGAAAAAGAATTGTTTGATGCAAAATGTTCTGGAAATTCATGAAATGTTTAGATCTGATGTTATCCGGTAAAAAAAATTTTTGTTTTATTCGAACATTTGTTTTTGTGAACACCTGACCTCGACATTTCATGCAATTGTAAGACATTCAACATGACAAAGAAAATTCGATTGGTGATTTTTCACGATAGAAAATTTTCAAACTTGGACGTTGAATATTGGTTTCCAAAGCATCAATCGTTGCTGGTTTATCCACATAAACCAATGACTCCACGTGTCCCCACAAATAAAAACCTGTTTTATTCCACCTAGTGGTGTAATGATGCCTTTCTCATATTACTCATAACATCATAAATATTACTGCGGAATTCGTAAAAACAACTGTTCATTAAATATAAATAGGAGGGATTGCTCGGACTAAATCTGACAAACTCTACAAATCCTTTTTACCCTGTAGTTCCTGAACCAGAAGTAGTATCCACAACAAATTTAGGAATTACAAATTGAATCAGTTTTGAGCCTAGTCAAACCTAGACTTACTATCTCATGCTCTATTTCGATTGAACCAATTAAACGAAATCTAACAAACGAAGCCAGCCTGTGTTCCTGTTACTTCTGCATATGTAAGTCAAGCTAAACAGCATGAATCAGCATCTTTTATTTTATTTGCCCCCCTCCCCCCCGTACCGGTGTTGTACACATTGAAAAATTACTAAAGGAAAAACTTTGACACTCATCGTCCTGTAGCTGCGGAACCGAAGGTCGAGTCCGGATGAAATTTCACAGTAGCTTTAAAGATATTATGAGCTTTGATTCAAATCGAGATTTGTGAACATCGGTTCAAGCATCGCAGAGAAATCGAAGTGAATTCTATTTTTAGAGTTTTTCTTCACAATTTTCGGTGCTTCCGGAACAGGAAAAGGGGGACCAGTATTGCTGAATTAAGATTTTATACCCACAAACAGTACAGTTTTATGGGATTTGTACCTGTTTTTGACCATAGTTCGTGAAAAAAACGAATGAAATTGGTAATTTTCCACTTATCACGCTTTAGTTCCGGAGCCGGAAGTCAGATCCTGTTCTACAAATTTTTAGAAAATTATGAGACCTCATTTGAATCATAGTTTGTGAAAATCGTTTCAGCCATATCTGATAAAAGTGAGTGCATATTTCACACACACCGAGAGAGAGAGAGAGAGAGATTTGCTCAGTTCGTCGAGTTGAGTCGAATAGTATATGACATTCGGCCAGCCAAAAATCGTGTGGCATCCAATCATACAAACACGGAGGCCAACAAACTGGTTTTCGATTCCTCGAAATAATGTTGTTGAAATGTTCTTTCAATAAGTCAATTGTTTCGGCCGCAGTATGACAAGTGGCACCATCCTGTTGAAACCACATTTCGTCCACACCCATATCTTGAAGATTTGGCAACAAAAATTCATTGTTCATGGTTCTGTATTGATTCCCATTCTCGGTAACGCGACGTGTTTCCTCATTTTTATAGAAATTAGTAAGGACCGATGATTCCACCAGGCCCTAGACCGCACCAAACAGTACATTTATCGGGATTCATCGTTAATTCTTGATTACCTTTGCTCCAAATATGGCAATTGTGTCTTGTTGACATATCCATTCAACCAAAAATGCGCCTCATCACTGAAGCGAATTTTTCGCAATAAACAGTTTCAATGGAACACTGATTTTGAAATTAAATTTTCACGATTTGGAGGCGTTGTTTTAGAGTTAACCTATTTATGATGAATTGCCAAACAATACTGAGTAGAGACGTCACTTTACACTGTTAAAATAACTTTAAGACAATAGAAAAAACAAACCTATTGAAAAAACAAACCTCCTAAAAAAACACCCGTTATATGTTTCTTGTTATCGGTGTATGCAGTCTCCGTTCTCTCTTTGCAAAAAAAGTGAAACCGAGACATATTTGATTTCTTAAGTCGAGACTAGTTTTAAGAAATTTAAGAGTGTACGGACTCAAATTACATTACAAGACAATACTCGGCAAAATTCACCCATTCAGGGAATCAAATTAAATATAACACATGGATCAATAAGTCCCGAGACTAAAGCAGTGATGGCGCTCGTAGTAAACCAGTAACCACGTCTTTCTGGAATACTAACCTTTGCTTGAAACGGGTCAAAATTTTAAGTTGATCCGACCAGAAACAGCTGAGTTATCGAGGTTGGGGTAACGTCGTTTTGTAGTTTGTTTGAAAAAAAAATTGAAAAAACCGAGTATCGTGTTTTGATAAAACATTGTTTTTTAATGGGTAAAAACACCATGCAAGCGAAACAATGGATTAAAAATTGTTATCCGGACTCTTGTCCATCAAAAGCAACGATTTGTCGGTGGTTCGCCGAGTTTAAACGGGGTCGTACCGACACAAATGACGCGGAACGCTCGGGTAGACCTGTGGAAGCCGTTACACCGGAAAATGTGAGTGAAGTGACAAAAAATATAATGAAAGATCGTAAAGTGAAGCTCCGTGAGATTGCTGAGATGACACAGATATCATATGGAAGTGTATTTACTATCCTTCATGAAAAATTGAGCATGAAAAAGGTTTTTTCCAAGTGGGTGCCGCGATTGCTGCAATGCACCCTGCCACAAGTCGATGAAAACAATGGCGAAATTGAACGAATTGGGCTTTGATCTGCTTCCCCACCCCCCATACTCGCCAGATTTAGCCCCCAGTGACTACTGGCTCTTTGCTGATCTTAAAAAAATGCTCCAGGGAAAAAGATTTAGCTCAAATGAGGAGGTCATCGCTGAAACTGAAGCTTATTTTGAAGCGAAAGATATTTTTTTTTATAAACATGGTATTGAAAAATTGGAAAAACGTTGGAACCATTGTATCACCCTAAAAGGTGATTATGTTGATGAATAAAACAAAATTTTGCAAAAAAAATGTTGTTTCCATTGTTAGTCTCGGGACTTATAATCCATGTGTTATTATTTTACTTTTTCCATGTTTGCTTTATTAGATTTCAATACACCAAATGCACCAAATGAATCTTCTTGCAAAACCATTGGACCAACATTTTTTTTGCGTATGAATCCTTTTATTCCTCGTTTATTTCTCCTATTTTACTTCCCTAGAATTAAATTTGATCAACATTTTTTTTGCGTATGAATCCTTTTATTCCTCGTTTATTTCTCCTATTTTACTTCCCTAGAATTAAATTTGATCAGCATAAAATGGGTAAAACAGATTGAAAAAAAGACATGCGAATGTTCAATGTGTTGAAAACCACGAAAACTCCTAACCGGGAAAATTGTTTTACCAATTAAGCTACCCTGCATATGAAAATACGTGAAAAGATAACCCAACTGATTGGAAGATCTAAGCATGCTTCGCTTTACTTGGCCACCACAGCATTCCATTATAGTCCTATTCCTACTTCTACTTTGCCATCCGACGCTGATTTGAGATTTTGTATTTGTCCCCTTTTGCTACCTATGGGGTATCCTTAGAATGTTTCCGGCTGCTTCATTCGGCAACAAAAATATATCGATTTGTCAAATCTCTAAATTTCCAATCGAGATTTGAAGAAATTTTTTTTTCGAGATAACACAATTTCGGGAATCCCAGAAAGTCAATTTTTTCAGAACATTTTTTTTCGAAATGACAATAATTCTTGACGTTTCATGCAATTCTAAGACTTTTGACATCAACAAACAAATTTCGATTTCGGAATTTTCATGTACCCAGAATACAGAATCACGCCAAGATCTTTAATGTACTCTGTCCTGGCGAGGGGGCGTCCTGAGATTTTGTAATCGAAAGTAACAGGATCTTTTTACGGTGGAAGTAAATAACGCCGCATTTTTTTACGCTCAAGTCCAAAAGGAAAAAAATGGAAAAAATGGATCCAGCATTTTTTGTATTTCGAGGCATTTGATAATTTCAAAAATTTTTGCGCCGTCTGCGTAAAATAAGCGACAATCCGGTGGTAAAAGAAAGGACACATCGTTCATGTAGATCGGGAACAGCAGCAGGCCGAGGATACTACCTTGTGGAACTCCGGAAAGGTTCCAAAACTCATCCGACATAACTGAACCAATTAAAATTCGCACAGGCCGTTTCGTGAAATGGGATCTGAACACAAGGATGTTATTGCTCGATAGTTAGCGATATTACGCTTGTCGTCATTTTTGTGGGGATATAGGATGACTTCCAACGCAAGGGAAACTCACTTCACCGAACCGATAGATTAAACAGCATTGCTAACGGACGGAGCAACGGTTTAGTACAGAAGATGGGATTTCATTCGGACCAACAACAAACGATAACTTGAGTCGATGTAAGGCAGCTGTGACCATGTTATCTTTGATGTGAGGTATGTCGAAGTTAAACACTGATACAAAGAATCCATCCATATCAAAACTCGTACTTACGACAATTGGCTTGAAAGATGCTTTTAACCGCCAACCTGAGGTTTCTATATAGTGCATATTCAACATCTGTTTTATCCTTGAAGAATTGAATGTAGATAACACTGTTGATTTGTTCAGTTGAAACAATACACTTGCTTTAGATCGAGATGCATTTGCCTCTTTGAGCAACATTTTGATTTCTTGTACTGAAGGTCGAAAACCAGCCTGTTTGAAGTCAACAACAATGATATTTTTTCGTGCTTACAACGATCCTTTTTATTCGTCACGAGTACACATATTGGAATCGTATTATTGTTCACAACTGGCAATCAACAATTTTGTACTTGATAATCAGTAAGCTAGCCATGCTAATCGATTTCTAGTGATGAGTTTCATCTCCACCACCATTTTACAGATTGCATCTTAAATCATAAGGTGGGCTAATAAAAAGATTTAAAAAAATGAACCTCATGAGCGAGTTTTTCAGTTCACAACACTGTTTTCCGAAAGTGTTTTATTTTATCGACTGTCTCGGAAGAAGTATTGAAGCCAAACTTGATTGTTTCAAAAAGAATCTTTGCTGCATCTAACCTTAAAAACTTTTAACAGATTCAATTTCTCAGGGGATGCCGAATTTACTTCAGCACATCAATATAGTGAATCGTTCAACTTTCTTTCGGGAATGTTTTTTTGATTTGTTTTTCACTTAATCCACTGCACAAAACCTTCCCATGTTGCTTTTCATTTTCCCATCTGGATAATGATAAGAAGCAAAAATAAGCCACAAATCCCCAAACGATCTAGCGAACGTGTCACTTGGGTCAATGTATTCGGATTTATATATGAGAACTCAATTTTGAACTCTTTGGTTTTGGATTTAAAAAGGATAATTTTTAATTTTGACCTATAAACACATCATTAGCAATTGGAAATTGATAAAACTTTTCGTCGAAAAAGAAATGTAAATACATGTTTTTCTTTTGTCATTCACTAGTCATTGACAACGCATGCTTAGCTAAGTCAGTACCAGTCTATGTCGCGCTCCACATCCACTTAAAACGCTAGTTCCATGCAAGAACCAGGTGACAGCATGTCAACCAGCTACCAACAATTATGTATCATTCCACCTACCCACATATTACCGCAACTCATACTCGAATCAACTCCATCTAGTAGAAATCCTATGTACTTCGAGATTCCTAATTGCCAGATTCACGTTTCACGCATCCGGTCAATCGCGGTGTAGGAAATCTTACACGCTAACAACGCTTAATTTAAACATTGATCGCGATGTTTATTTACATGAATAGATTGTTTCCGCGAGAGAACAGACTACATACAACAAACAAGACACTCGCGCGCGGTTTCCGGGATGAGAGGGAGTTTCAACAGTTCCTTACGGTTTCCAGCTAGGAGGGTTCTATTTTCGAACAAGAAAACATAGAAGTTGAAGGAGGAAAAAGTTGCTTTCTTACATAAACATCAATATGCTGGCGAATGGTGAATGTTTTCACCTAGTGTTTTTATTTAGTTAAGCATAACAACACCGGGTACCCGGGTTTTACCTCGACCGAAACAAGAAAAAGATGCTTAAGCCGTCGACTTGAAATTTATGTTACCGATTAAAGAATAAAACCTTTCGGATTCGCACTGCCGATGGCCACACGAACGCATCCGACCGTCTGTCAGACATGCATCGAACACATTCCGTACGTAACCTGTCTCGCAGAAATTTTTCAATAAAAAACGAAAACAGCTCAACAACTGTCCAAGTTTACCGTTGCGAAAGCATGCGAACCGTGTCAAATTAATTCTATATACGAATAAAGAACGCTGGTTTTCATTTTTTTTTGTTTTTTTTTCTGCACACACATACACTCACCGACGCGCACACGCGGCATCGAAACGCTTGACCAGCCAAACATGAACATCGGCATCGGTAGGCCTCCGCGAAGGCCGGAATTTAGCCCTACCGGGCGGCGGATTTTTTTTCACGGCTATCGGAATCCGCTTTCATGTTGGTAAAGCACACGTTGGTAAAAAAAAAATACCAACCAGACTGCCAGAGCGAGCGGGCCTAGACCATGGCACGCTGGGATTGATGATTGACGTTATCAAGGCTTCTCAGAATGGATGCTCGACGGATGACAAGCGAGACAATATTATATTGGCGAAAAATTGTTGAAAAAAAAGGTTGTGATTTAGAAAATTTGTTTCAAGGGACCTTTTATAAATCACATAGTCCAAAATTAAGTATTTCTGAACTGCCCTTCAGTGGTCTGACAACAACGCGCTACCTTTTCTGAGTAAATATTTGCCGTTATATTCGTTATATAACGTTATATTTAGTACACTCTCTCTAGTACATTGATTATAATAATCATAGTAGACCTGTGAAATAATATTAACAGCTAGTTCAACATTGTCCCATCCAGCTTCAATAATAGACTTTCTTTGAGTACAAACCGGTGTTGGTGATTGCCGAAAATTTCACAGAAGCTGCTATATTGCTATCTATATTGTATACAACATTTTCAATCCGGTAGAAGATGCTACAAGAACTCGAGTCTCTCAATGCATGAACCGCGAGAGAATTTTTCTACATTCCTTCGCTCCACTTCATACTCTGAGTATTTCTCGGCCCTTAAAAAAAATTGCAGAATTGATAATGATCGCTGCTGTGTGGAATTTACCAAGAGAGAATCGCAAGTTGACAATTATCGCAGAAAATCGAATCGATGATTCGACTTGATGATTCTCATACTAAGTTGCAATATTTCAAAACCCTTGTGTTAAGAATTCACAGCTATTTTCATAGATACAACTTATACAAAGGTTATATGCACATAGTTAGAATAAGCGGCAATAGTAAAATGATTCTATCGCAATTGTCAACTGCCTGTATAGAATCGGATCGCGAAACGAGAATAAGCGACCGTTTGTTGCTTCAGAGAAGATCCCCACAGCGGCGTGCCAACCTTTGATTCTCAGAAATATCATCGAGAGAAATTCGCTCTCGCACTGGTGTCGATTCTATGTTAAATGAACCATGCCGGGTTTTTGTTGTTGCGATGATTTTCAACTCTCTTTGATGGCACTGATTCAATCGTTGAAGAGTTGCCAGCGAACGTTCTTTGATACGATAAAAGCCATCCTTGGTACAAACTAACAAAACCTTTTCAAATTGTAAACAGTTATGTCAAGTTGATAAGAATTTTTCTTTATTTTGCATCGCCGCACTAAATGATTAAACACGCTTTACCCTGTAGTTCTGAAACCGGAAATCGGACCCGGATGAAATTAAACAGCAATTTTCATTTGAACCTTTTTGTGGAAATCGATCTAATCATCTCTGAGAAAATTAATTGAGTCTCGTTTTAAACTTGTTGACCACTACTTCTAGTACTTCAGGAAGCGGGAACTTTTAAGTATAGCCAAAGTCGGTTCATTCTAAAATAGTCCACAAATTGAATCAGTTTTAGCAAGATCTGGCCAGAAGACAACAGGATCCTTGTGGCTTCGAATCATGGGTAGAAGTCGTTGCATTCCTTGATGTATATTTCGCTGTTCATTGAAGCAGTGGTGATGTTTCGAAATCTTACCGCAGCTACAAATGTCTTGCTAGACCATAGCTTTCTTACCAAATTTTTCGACTAACAACTGCACAAGTGGTTAGAGAAGAGTGTAAACAACAGGACGCAGCCATGAAAATTGACAGATTCTGAACCATTGCGAAATGGCAGCGGTTTTTGGTTGCGTCCATACTTTCTGGGACAGTCTTTAGTAGTCCCAAAGTATATTTATATATTCTCTAACTAACAAGATCTGCCAACTAGATGAATTTAGCAATCTATCTATATATATAAAAATGGATGTAAGTTTGTATGTTTGTAACGCGATAACTTCGGAACTATTGAACGGATTGCCACCAAACTTGGCACAGGTACTTCTTGTATTTCAGAGATGGTTTAGGGAGTGTATTTATTTGGGGTGAAGCGTAGCAAGTGTCATTACCAAGGGAGGGTTATGGAAAAATTCATATAACTTGACAAGAATCGATACGTTTTGAAGACCGTAGAAACATTTTGCATACCTTAGATATGACTATATGGGGGTGGATGTAGCAAGTGCCTTTAAATAGGGGGATGTAATGTTTAAAACGGCATAATTCCGAAACTACTTAACGGATTGCCACCAAACTTGGCACAGATACTTCTTGCTCTTCTAAGATGGTCATAAGGATATTTTAATGGGGGAGGGAGCGTAGTAAGTGTTCTTAACAGAGAAAGGTCATGAAAAAATTTGTCTAATTTGAAAAGAATCGATACTTTTTTAAGACCATGGAAACATTTTGCATGTATTAGATATGATTATATGGGGGGTGGATGTAGCAAGTGAGACCGCCCGTGTGTTGCTACTCCGTTATTGATTTGGACCAATTGAGATTGCAAAATGATATTTTGAAGTAACATGTTTGGGAATAACACATTGTTTCACACTGTGCAAACTGTATTGAACCATGCATGCTGATCAATACCGACGCCGGCCACGTCCGAATGCAGATCTACTTGGGAGGGAAAGGATTGTTAGTTCGATGCATGTTGCTACTAAGAACCGAGGAATCCTCTGCATTCCCACATGCATCACAGGAGAGGATACTTTGTTAGTAAATATTTTAATAATGTTATCATGTGTTTATTGCTCTGGATAGCCGGCTACCAAAAATGTTTTAAATATTATCGTTTTATGTGTTACTTTGTGCTGGCAATATAATGCACGAAACAGTCAATCTCCGAAATTGACAAAACTCCGGACAGCCGGCTGTCGAGTATGCAGTCACTCGTTTATGCATCTACCTTTCGCGTTTTTTTTAGTCATGCAAAAAAAACACATATGGATTGATAAAAAAAAGGTATCATCTCACTGCTAGGTGGATTAAGTACGTTTTTATAAATGAAACTACGTGATACAAAATAAACGAGCGAATAGGATTTAAACAAAAAAGTTGATTCATTGCATTGAAATATTCTAAACAGTTATTATAAAATCATTTTAAATCACCAAACAAAGGTCAACAGATTTCACACGCGTCTTGATTCTTTATTATTTCCGCTTTATTATTTTAATTATTTATTAAAATTATTAATTGGTTATATTAGTTGATCTGGGCAGCCGGCTACCGAGAAAAATATTAATTTACTGTTTGAAACATTAATATCAAGTGTTTTTTACTATGTATTCAAAATACCGATATATGTTATCTCTATTATTAACTTTGTAATATAAACGGATTTGCGCAATGGTTGAATTTTATCATTCATTTTATAATCCTGAAAGACAATCAATAACATGGAAGAAGAAATCATTCCTAATAAAACTTTTCTCCGAAGCTAGACGGAAATTGATATGTTGAATAAAGAGATGATTTAGTAAAATAGAGTAATCAGAAGTAAAACATTGAAAATATCTGATAACTGAAAGGAAAAAGAAACTCCGGCAATTGTCGCCTTTTACGACATGGAAGCAGGAACCCAGTGGATCTTTTCTTGGTTCATTTTTTTCCGCCGGATTCCACACGGCATCTAGGCTGGTACAGTCCGGAGAGAGCTAATAGGTACTATCAATCTCCTAGTGGACCCCAGCCCCGCTCCGAAATTACTGAAAGGATTGCTATCAAACTTGGCACATGTACTTTTTGCTTTTCAGAGATGGTCATAAGCGTATTTTTATGGGGAGACGGAGCGTAGCAAGTGTCATAACCAAGGAGGGGTCATGAAAAAATTCATATAACTTGATGAAAACCTATATTTTTGAAGATCTTAGAAACATTTTGCATACCGTAGATATAATTTAATGGGGGATGGATGCAGCAAGTGCCTTTAAAAAGGGGGGGGGGGGGGTGTAATGTTTGTAATGGCATAACTTCAAAACTACTTAACGGATTGCTATCAAACCTGGTACATGTACTTCTTGCTCTTCAGAGATGGTTATAAAAATATTTCCATATTATCTAATTTGACGAGAATCGGTACTTTTTGAAGACACTTTTTGCACAACTTAGATAAGATTATAAAGATATTCTGTGGGGAGAGGGTGTAGTAAGTGCCTCTAAAAAATTTGACGAGAATCGATACTTTTTGAAGGCTATAGATACTTTTTGCGCAATTTAGGGTATTCGTGTAGGGTGGATGTAGTAATGGCGCAACTCCGGAACTACTGAACGAATTGCTATCAAATTTGGCACAAAGAAGCTCTTCAGGGTCGATGACGAAATTTGAAGAGAATCGACATTTAGACTAGAAGGAGGGGTTTTTGAAAATAAATTTCAATCTCCCATTTTTTTTTTAAAACAAGAGAGTGGCAAGAATTTCAAGGTCGTATTTTTCTTTAAATAATTTCAAAAGATCTGGTTCCATTTTGTCAGGGAATTCAAAGAACTAAGGGAAAATAATCATTGTCTGCCTATGAACGTGAGTGTATTCAAGTCTCAGCATAACTACAAAACAACTAAACGAATCGCCATCAAGTTTGGCACATGTACCAAAGGTGGGAATCGATATTTTTTGAAAAGCACAGATACTTTCTACAATACTCGGGGTAATCATGGAGGAGATCTGTAGTAAGTTCACTGACAAAAAAGAAATTAAATCAAAATAGATTATAGAGGTTATTTAGAGGGTGAGAGAGTGGAGTAAGTGCCCGAACATGGAAAGTGAAAGGGAAAATTGATCGAGTTTTACGAAAAATTGGTACTTCTTTACGAGTACAGTAAATTTCTAGCAACTAAGTGAGGTTTGTCGAGAATACCATGAAAATTATGATTATTGTGAGATCTGAGATGGGGCACTGATCATTCGCAATCTGAACATGAACGGAGTATTGTTCGATCAGGTTTCCGTCTAAGTTATGTTTCACTACAAGAGTATTTCACTAAGCAGGACAACTTCGAGAAGTTTTTTCGGTCTTCCCTTCACGGAACATTTCCGAGCAATGCCGGGTAATTCAGCTAGTAAGTTTCATAAAAATGTGCACCTCGTTTCGCCATCGCTTGTGAAAAAATACTCATGCAATGGAAAATTTTCACTAATCGCACTGTAACACCAGAACCGGAAGTCGGATCTGAATCAACTCTTCGAGAATTATTTAAAGAACTTCAAGACCTTTTATTTGCTTCTTAGTTTGTGAAAATCGGTTGAGAAATTTCCGGGAAAATTAAGTGCGTATTTTTTCATAAATTTTGACATATTTCCTTGTAATTCCGGAACCGGAAGTCGGATCCAAATGAAATTCAAGAAAATTGTGTGAGGCCATAAGACCTTTCATTTGAATCCGAGTTTGTGAAAATCGGTTCAGTAATCTCTGAGAAAATTGAGTGACATTATTTGTCACATACGCACAGACGTTTTGTGATCTCGACGAACTGAGTCGAATGGTATATGACACTCGGCCCTCCGGGCTTCGGTTGTAAAGTCGGTTTTCACAGCGATTGCATAGTCTTTCTATATGAGAAACTCTAGCTTGTTTGAAAGCTGCTACATCGAGGTATCTAAATTTTAGAATTTGGTTTGTTTCTTAAAATCAATTGTTAAAGATATTTCAATTTTGTGATGTTGGTGGTTGTCACCTACTACTGAAAGTTTTATCACAAATTGCTGAACATTTTTCCGATGGTACAGAGTGAAATTTGAAATGGCATCCCAATAGTAAAGTAAGACTTAATCACGTCAGAAAAACAGCATGAAAAAATGACTTAGAGAGTATACTTCTTACAAACGGGGTAAATTCTCAAAAACTTGCTCAGCAATTCAAGAGTGTCCACCGTTTTAGTTGAAACAATTCTAATCTTCATTTAAATTGTTTGCACTTTATGATGAAAACCAACTTTTTCGTGTCGGCTCCAACTTATACCATGGAGAGCTTAGGGCCAATCTTAGACTTTGTGACTGCCCAAATCTCCACTATAGCAACGCTGTTGAGATTAGATAGTCTGAGTGCAATTGAAGCCATTCGTTCAAACGCTGCTGGCAAAAATGAACCGTTTTTCTTGGGCAGAATAAAACAGTTCCTGAACGACACAATGAACAATAATTATCAAATCACAATAGTTTGGATCCCGGCTCATTGCTCCATTCCAGGCAATGAAAGAGCCGATATTTTAGCCAAACGTGGTGCTATTGAGGGTGAAATTTATGAGAGACCGATTGCTTTCAACGAATTCTATAGCTCGTCTCGCCAAAGAACACTTACCAGCTGGCAAGCTTCTTGGGATAAAGATGATCTGGGTCGGTGGATGCACTCAATTATTTCTAAAATATCGACTAAGGTACGGTTCAGGGGACTGGATGTGAGTAGGAACTTCATTTGTGTGATGTCCAGACTCATGTCCAATCACTACACGTTAGATGCACATCTCCTTCGAATTGGACTTTCCAAGACTAATCATTGTGCTTGTGGCGAAGGTTACCGCGATATTGACCATGTTGTTTGGACATGCGTAGAGTATCGTGATGTCAGATATCAACTAATAAATTCCTTGCGTACCCAGGGTAGACTATCCAATGTCCCAGTTCGCGACATTCTTGCTTGTCGTGACCTTACATACACGAAACTTCTCTATCATTTCATTAAATCCATTGGAGTTCCAATTTAAATTTTATTTAATGTTAGACTGTTTTCTCTTCCATGAGTTCAACCAATAGCCAACATATTGAATAAAAGTGATGAACTGATACAAACAAACCTGAAATAGTTATGAGATCATGTACAAAATAAATGTATTTTATTTAATGTAATTTAAAATAGCAACTCGCTTGATAAAAACAGTGTTCAGATTAACTAATGAATACCAGCATACTAATATGATATTCGAAATGTATTAGGTTTAAAGTACCATGTATTGTGGATGCCACGGCGAAGAAAAACTTATGTATATTGCCTATGAAATAAACGTATTTATGAGAAAAAAATGCTGTTGAGATGTTCATTTTCGGTTGGAATGGTATCGATTCTTTTTTGGTGCTCAAAAGTTCCTATATCATGTCTCTACACGCTTGTGTTTATGGTAACATTTGGTCAATAACACGGTTTCCACCGGGTCGACTGAGCTTTCTGCGTTAGTTGCAGAATGATAGAATGAAAATTGGGTTGTGGTGCCAAACCCCATCAAGGTTTGAAAATGTGTATTTTAAAAAATGAGCTATGATTCGATTTGTTTTAAACTGCAGAAACAGACCACTTGAGGGAATTATAAAATTACTAGCTTTGAGGAAATCCATTTTAAATAGAATTAAACATTTTACTCCTGTCCACTCGCCAGTCTCAACCCTTGTCGACATCAGGAAAAGTCTCGCAATATAATACAGTTCTCACCACACAGCTCTCACAAACGACCCTGGACTTTGGAAACAAAGACAACACAAATAGCAATAATTGACCTCTCGGTGTCCAACCGACCGACCGACAGTCTGAGTTTGATTCGTCGTTGCGCTTGGACTTGAACAACAAGAAAACGCGACAACGATGACGACAACCATTCAAACGGACTATCGGTTGGAAAAACAAAATACGACAGACGAACGGAGGACGGAGGTTGCGGATTCTCAATCATTGACTAGTTCAGTGTCGTGATTCGCAATTACCAACCATGAACAATTTTATTTATCCCTGGGCTATGACTCAACTTAGTTAGTTATGATCCACGGCACCACATGAGTACTACCACAAACGATTCTAAGTAGTAGTAGTAGTAGTAGTAGTAGTAGTAGTAGTAGTATGAGTCTGTAGTTGTTAGAAGGTAATTTCATTGGAGCTTTAACCTCTGGTTTCTTCGTTCAGGTCCAACTCGAGTCCTACGTACGCGGTTGAAGAGGGCAATTAACGCTACTGCCAGGTAGGGTCCAGGTCGAGTACGAGTCGGACGCGGGATCTTAGACCCCGAGTACTGCTAAAGATGGTAAACAAAGAAAGAAACTGACTTTGTTTTGAAGCTTGGTTGGTTGCATGGTTCGCATGCAAAAATCAGCAAACACTACCCGTCTGCGGCATTTACTGCCTAGTTGCGGCGGCTGCTTGTTTCGGTTCCTATGTACTTTTGAATGCACGCCAAACTGTAAGTAGGTAAATGAGTAAACGGGACCAGAACCGAGCGAGCGACGAGCGAATACCGGGGTTGGAAAGGACGCTTAGTTTTCTGTGCCTACGTGCGTGCACATATCCTTTGAAATATGATCCAGAAGGTCTCTCGTGCCGTGGGCCTCATTTTCGCCTAGCGATTTCATAATAGAGCAATGAATTATGTCACACAAGAAGTTTTTCGTTTGAAATTTATACAGTTCTTGTGGGGCTCTGGAATGGAATAGAGCAAAGAATTAGGTCAGTATTATATTTTGTCGGCAACTTCTGTCGAGGCATTGTTATCGGAAGGGGCCATTAAACGTGGATGCATTCCTTAGGCATTGTATGAATGAGCCGATTACAGTCGGAGTGAGTCATTTCGTCTAAAGTCGTTTCGCCAGAAGGGTCAATTTCGACGAAAGGGTTATTTCGAATAAATCACATTTTAATTCTGTATTAAATATTAATTACGACCTAAGCAACAGAAGTAAACAAACCTAACCGTCTTCGACTCGTCAGTACATGACAGTTTTTGTTGAACTGTTACGTGACCCAGCAGTTCAACATAAATCGCTAGGCAGACATAAAGTTTCTGCTACTTGCAGAACACTCATTTTATTTGCACCGAAGTGCAACGTCTTACCTGACGTGCCGAACGTAAACGATTTTCGGCATATACTGGCCGATTCAGGTTTTGGTCCTTTTGAGGGGTTAAAAAACCTATTGTTATGAATAGGGCACATAACAGTTCAACATAAACTGTTATGTACTGACGAGTCGAAGATGAAACATAAAGTATATGAAAATGGTGATGTGCCCTTTGCACAAAAATAGGTTAACATCTAAAATGAAGTTTTTTATGCATACGACCAAAAACGATGTGACAAAGCGGCATTAGATATTTTTTAATTTTTTTTTATTTCTTTACTGTCTTCGACTAGAGGTGACCTATCGCACAGACTTTTACTTTATAGCTACACAATTATGTTAACTTAAAAATATTATTTTGGATTTGAATGTGTCTTTGCTCATATTAAAATCAAATAAATGATACACGCTATTGAAACGATGACAACAGACATCCATTGGGTTGTTTTGGCCATACTGTGTGCGATGAAGGGAGCGACGAAGAAAATCCGTTCTTCGCAATGATCTTCCCGGAACGTTAAAATTAATTCTTTCCAGTAGTATGGGGCAATCAATGTTGTCATTCAGTAGGTCGAACACGAAGAGTTGTTGAAGGAGTATTCGTCTGTTTTGTAAAGTAGGTAGGTTGATGAGAGCACAGAGATTCTCGTAGCGAGGTAGTTGAGGACGATTTATCCAAGGTAGTCTTCGGAGTGCGAATCGGACGAAGCACTTCTGCACCCTTTCGATCCGATCGATGTGAACACCGTGATACGGAGCCCAAATTGTAACTTCATACTCCAGAATACTGCGTACTAGTGCGATGTAAACTGTCTTGAGGCAGTATACGTCGTTGAAGTTTTGAGTGTTTCGTTTGATTAGTCCCAAAACTGCATAGGCCTTCGCAGTAACGAATGAAAACTGTTCGATGAAACGAAGCATGCAATCGAGAATGATGCCCAAGTCTTTAATAGACGAAACTCGTTCAACTGAAGCCATCATCATGGAGTATTCGAAAATAATTGGAGACTGTGCCCGTGAGAAAGTGATCACATTACATTTCTTAATGTTTACTGTCATGCCGTTTCTGTCACACCAATCCAGGATTCGGTCAATATCCATTTGTAGAGCACAGCAATCCACAAGGCTTGAATTGATGCGATAAATTTTGAGATCTTCAGCATACATTACTTTAAATGACGACAATTCACTGTGAAGATCGTTCACGAATAACACGAAAAGAAGTGGTCCGAGATGGCTCCCTTGCGGTACACCCGAAGTAACGTGAAACGATTCCGAGAGTGCAGATCCGATTCATACGGAAGCATTACGATCCGTGAGATATGATAGAATCCAATTGGTTAACCAAACAGGGAATCCACTACGCCTCAATTTTTCCACAGCGAACTGATGAGGAACACGGTCGAATGCTTTTGAAAAATCAAAATGCACCGCATCGATTTGCTGTCGTTTTTCTATTTTGTCTATCAATAAAGAAACGTAGCTCATTAAATTTGTGGTAGTAGACCGCTTTTTGATAAACCCATGCTGATCATTGGCGATAATGTGCTTTACTGAAGGGTAAAGAACATCCAACACCATGCGTTCGAATACTTTTGGTAAACAGCTTAGGATAGAAATTCCTCTATAATTCGTGGCATCGTGCACGTTTCCAGTTTTGTGAACAGGAACTATTACAGCTTCTTCCCACTTCGCTGGAAAATAGTGCTCAGCAAGCGAGCGGTTGAAAAGCAGAGATGCAGGTAAAGCCAAAGCATAAGAACATTCCTTCACGAGCGTCGGAGGCAACCCGTCAGATCCTGGCCCTTTCGATCCATCGACTTGTCGTAGATTGTTGTACACCTCGCATTCAGTAAAAGCAGTAGCAGGTATACTCAAAGAATACGTCGGCAAACTACTCAGGTACGATTCTGACAAAGGCGGTGAGTTATTACTTAGCACGCTTTGAAAGAATGACGAGAATAGGTTGGCTGAGTCCGAAAATGTCGACGCAACACATGTCCGGTAGAAATAACCAAAGCAAAGGCTTTGATGGTTACTACCTAGTAAAGTCAATAAGTTTTCTGGGAAATTTCGTACTGAGGATCACCAATCAATCTGAAAAATTTAATCGAGATAGTAGTCTTTCTGGATTAAAAGTGGGACATGAACTTATTCGTTCTTTTAAACAAAACAAAACAACAAAACGGGCGAAAATAGGGGAAGGTTTTCGGTTGCCGGCACCCCACCGTATCTTTTGACAGAAAGCAGATGGCGTCATTCCGACAAATGTCATGTGTGTGTAATGACAGCACGTTGTTTTTGTGCCGAATACCGAAGAAAACAAACGCTTGTACTTTTAGCTGCGTTCAAAACAAATTTTAATTGCGTGAAAATCAACACAAAATTTTTTCCTGATTTTTTACCTTTCTCATATAGAAAGGTTATGCGATCACTGTGAAACCCGACTTTTGAACCGAGGCCCGGATGGCCGAGTGTTATGTACCATTCGACTCAGTTCGTCGAGATCACAAAGTGTGTGTGTCTCTCTCTCTCTCTCTCTCTCTCTCTCTCTCTCTCTCTCTCTCTCTCTCTCTCTCTCTCTCTCTCTCTCTCTCTCTCTCTCTCTCTCTCTCTCTCTCTCTCTCTCTCTCTCTCTCTGTGTGTGTGTGTGTGTGTGTGTGTGTGTGTGTGTGTGTGTGTGTGTGTGTGTGTGTGTGTGTGTGTGTGTGTGTGTGTGTGTGTGTGTGTGTGTGTGTTTATGTATGTAACAGTTCGGCTGAAAAGTTCGTATCGTTTAATAGAAACACACATTTTTTTGCCAAAATTCGTTTTTATTATTCAACATAATTGCCATCAGAGGCGATACAGCGATCTTCCAACTTTTCGATACCAGTTTTGTAGTACGATTTGTCCTTTGCCTCAAAATAGGCCTCAGTTTCAGCGATTACCTCTTCATTGCTTCTAAATTTTTTACCAGCGAGCATTCTCTTGAGGTCTGAGAATAGGAAAAAGTCACTGGGGGCCAAATCTGGAGAATACGGTGGATGAGGGAGCAATTCGAAGTCCTATTCGCTCAATTTCAGCATGGTTTTCATCGACTTGTGACACGGTGCATTGTCTTGATGAAACAAAACTTTTTTCTTCATCAAATGAGGCCGTTTTTTTGAAATTTCGTCCTTCAAACGCTCTAATAACGCTATATAATAGTCACTGTTGATGGTTTTTCCCTTTTCAAGGTAGTCGATGAAAATTATACCACGCGAATCCCAAAATACAGACGCCATAACCTTACCGGCCGATTGTTGAGTCTTTCCACTCTTAGGGTTCGGTTCATCGCGTGCAGTCCACTCAGCTAACTGTCGATTGGACTCCGGAGTGAAGTGATGGAGCCATGTTTCGTCCATTGTTATATATCGACGAAAAAAAATCGGTTTTATTTCGATATAACAGCTCCAAACACTGCTCAGAATCATCAATTCGTTGTTGTTTTTGATCGATTGTGAGCTCACGCGGCACCCATTTTGCACAAAGCTTTCTCATATCCAAATATTCGTGAATAATATGTCCAACACGTTCCTTTGATATCTTTAGGGTGTCAGCTATCTCGATCAACTTCACTTTACGGTCATTGAAAATCATTTTGTGGATTTTTTTCACGTTTTCATCGGTAACAGCCTCTTTTGGACGTCCACTGCGTTCATCGTCTTCGGTGCTCATATGACCAGTACGAAATTTTGCAAACCACTTACGAATTGTTGCTTCGCCCGGTGCAGAGTCTGGATAACACTCATCAAGCCATTTTTTGGTATCTGCGGCACTTTTTTTCATCAAAAAGTAGTGTTTCGTAAACACACGAAATTCCTTTTTTTCCATTTTTTTCACAATAACAAAAGTAACTTCACTCAAAATGCAATATCTCACAAACTAATAATCAGACAGCTGTCAAATTTATACAGGTATCTTTTGAAGGTTGGTACTAACTGATGGTATGGATTTAATTCTAGTGGCGCCCTCTCATAGAAACGATACGAACTTTTCAGCCGATCTGTTATGTGTGTGTGACAAATAATGCCACTTAATTTTCTCAGAAATGGCTGAACCCATAGGTCCCATAGAAAGTTGTTGAGTTTCATGTGGATCCGACTTCCGGTTCCGGAATTACTGCATCAAAAAAAGGAAAAAAAATAACCACACGCGTTTCTCAGATATGACTAAGCCGATTTTCACAGACTTAGATTCGAAGAAATGTCTTATGGCCTCATACAATTTTTTTGAATTTCATTTGGATCCGACTTCCGGTTCCGGAATTACAAGGAAATATCTCCAAATTTATGAAAAAAATGCGCAAATTTATCGATTTTTACAAATTAAGAAGCAAATAAAAGGTCTTAAAATTTTTAAAAAGTCCCTGAAAAGTTGATCCAGATCTGACTTCCGGTTCCGATATTACAGTACGATTAGTGAAAATTTTCAATTTCATGAGTAGTTTTATAAAACTTACCGCTAAATTCATCTAGTTGGCAGATCTTGTTAGTTAGTGAATATATAAATCTACTTTAGGACTACTAGTCCCCGATTTCCGCTTCTGAAAGCTCTGATAATGGTGAAAAAAATCTCCAAAAATGGAATGGAACTCACTTCGATTTCTCAGCAATTAGGCCGTTTTCCGTCAAGCCGTTTTTCACGATTCATGATTCAAATTAAAGCTCTCATTGTCTTTAAATATACTGTGCAATTTCATCCAAATCCGACTTCCGGTTTCGAAATTATAGGATCACGAAATCACGATTTGCGATGTCCACTGTATCTCAGCGTAGACTAATCAGAAGAGAACAAATGAAATTTTTCTAGACCCCAACGTTTCTGTTTGATTTTTTTTATTTTTTTTTATTTTTGATGGTTGTTCAAAGTGAAAATTACGATTTTTCACGAAAAAATCCGCCATTTTCTAGCTGTTAAACCTCCCCAAAGTAACAAACAACGAAAAGGAAAAGGTTGGGGTCTAGTTTTTTATATGTAGAAAGTGTTTGCAAAATTTGAAAAAAATTGTGCAGTAGTTTCTGAATGCCGATGGACACGGACTTTCAAAACCTGTTTTCGAGAAAAACGCGTTTAAAGTTTTTGTCGTGAATACGACTTACTTTACTATGGGGTGCCTTTTCAAAATTAGCCATATGGAAGAATGGGCAGAACTTAATCGTGAATATCTCGACTTGTATTAACGGCAGCAACATAATTATTTCACCATTTCATCACAAATATGATCAGGAATTTAGGATAATATTTTGAACAGAGTGAGATAACCACAAACAACTCAAAAATTAAATTTTCTAAAACTCTTTACTTTTGCTTGACTTTTTCGCGCAAGGACGACGATTTTGAAGTAGTCAGGAACATATCCTCATCTGAATGCGTATAAAAGGGGAACCGTGGTCGAAAATCGATCATTTCTTCTTGTGTGTTGGATGGAAGCAGACGTCGTGAGAATGATTTATCATTTGCTTTCCGGTCGTCGAGGGAGCGATATCATCAATCAGCAGCAACGGAGAGTGCACCTTCTGCGTGGTTAAAACCTCAAACGCTCAGGTAGCAACTCTCATTCGCATTCTGAAACTGGATTCTGGAACTTTATTCCGGAACTGATTTCAGTTCCGAAATGGTAGTTCTAGAATTGAATCTGATCTCTGAGCCTGCTCTCAGTTCTAAATTTAGTTCTTGAACTCAGGTCCAGTTCCTTATTTCAGAATTCTTCTATTCGGTTCTTTTTAGAATCATAATAATACTCCCAAAGAATTATGCGACGTTTTACTGTACTCTATGCAACCCATTTTGGTAGTCGTGGCGAGAAATCGTCTTCGAGTTTCAGAGCTTAGTTCCGGAATATGGGTTTAGAATTCAGAGCCTGCGTGCTGAACTAGATTCTGGAAATAGATTCCGGAACTGATTTCAGTTTCGAAATTGTAGTCTGCTAAAATCCCACTGAATTCTGAGTCTGTTCTAAGTTCTGAATCTAGTTCTTGAGCTCAGGTTCATTTTTTTATTCCAGAATTCTTCAAATAGGTTCTTTTGTCCTGAATACTATGGGGCGCATTTTTAAAATTTACCCTGTGTGCAATTTTCGCAGTGCAAAATTCGCAACAGTTTTTAATATCTTAAAGAATTACACAGTTTGGCCCTTCTGAATGCCAGAAATTTATCTCGTACGGCATTTTGATAACATTTTTCACTGCAATATTTAAATCCGAAACGAAATAATTGCCATCAAAATTCTGTATGTTTCTATTTAGAACAATAATTGTATACCCAAAAAATTATGCGAAATTTTTTTCACTATACTGTATACGGCCCATTTTTCAACCACTTGTAGTTTGTAGTAGAACTTTCTGCTGATTTGCTATATAAAATGCATAGCACCGACTTAGAAGCCATTAATGAAAGGTTCCTTTCAGAACCACCATTATTTTATCATAAAGAACTATACTAGTTATTTCGTAATATTTAATTGTGTGTCAGAATGTTCAATGTAACTAATCTGTACTTTAATTTAGGTGTATCGTTTCAAATTCTAGTAGTGAAAAAGAGGAAAGCTTGCACAATTCACACAATCGATCAACTAATTGATATTCGAAAGTATGTCTCTGACGTTACACACCCGTACTTTTTGTCTATAAAATCAATGGAAACAATTTATTACTCCAGGGAGCCCGTAGGGTCTAACCTTTTCAAAAAATCAAATTTTTTCTTTTATAATTTATTATAATGAAACATTTCAAGAATGTTTTGTTAAGTTTTGAAGTCAATCGAAGTAGAAATCTTGGGCCTGTGCTCCGAGCTCTTTCTTCTTCGTCGAATGAGAATGAGACCTTCCAGAGTTTCGTTCCAATAGGCTTGAAAATTTCACAGAAAACTCTAGCAATGTTTTAATATAAGAAAATATAAAGGAAATAATAAATGATTTTTCAAAAGTGTTAGACCCTACCCGCCCCTTAATTCGTCATTCAAAATGACGATGCAAAACTGGTACGCGTCGGTACGTTGCTCCGTTCGCCGTGTGTTTTGTTTAATTTGGTATAGCGTGCAGGGTTGCCACATTAAAATCTATATTTTTCAGGTGAAAAAAAATGTGAAGTACTAAATCTTTTATTCATTACTTATTTTTACTTATTAGATTTATTGGAAAATCATGATAACGATGCTTTTCTATAAAAAGTACACTTATTGCCTATCTCATATAGAAAATTTATACAATCACTTGAAAAATTGGCCCGGATGGCTAAGTGTTTTATATCATTCGACACCGTTCATCGAGCCGAGCAATGTATGTGGCTGTGTGTGTATGTGTGTGAGTATGTGTCAAATAATGTCACTCATTAAATAAAAAATCTCGAAGTCCCATAGGTTGCTATTGAATTTTATTGTGCTTTCCTAGGATGCAAAATAGGGATCTTCTAGATTTGGCTCAAAACTGATTCAATTTGTAGGCTATATTAGTTACTTACAAAATGAACCGACTTCGCTTATATTTATTCCAAATTCCCGGTTCCTGAAGTACCGAAAATAGTGGTCAAAAACTCTAAAACTCACTCAATTTTCTCAGAGTTGATTTGATCGATCTCCACAAACTTATGCTCAAATAAAATAGTCTAATAGGTTGCTGTTTAATGTGTGCTTAATCATCTAGTGCGACGATACAAAATGAAGAAAACATCTTATCATCTTGACATAACTGTTCACAAATTAAAAAGGTTATGTTAGTTCATACCCAAAGAAAGTTTCAATTTTATTTAAGATTGAAGAAAAAATATATCTTCTAATGATGTTTTTGGAAACATAAGTAACAAGAGAAAGGCATCATTACACCACTAGGTGGATTGAAAAACAAATTATTAGGTCAACTCTGGGACTTATGCATGTATTATGTATTGCTAATAACACTTTAACTTTTACACCCGCTTTTACCGCAGTGTGGTGTTAATCGCTCGTTAGCTAAATATTGGCGTACCGGTTCGGGAAAACCAAAATTGGTATCTAAAAGTACACTCTATGGCATGATGTAGTTCCTGTCTTCTTCTGTACATAAAATCGTTGGTACCAAAAACAAATTCCTACGCTCGTAATAATAAATCCATTGCAATAAAATGTAATTCTCTGGGCTGCTTTTATTCCAATAACCCGGATTCGAAAGCAATCAATTTCCTAAAGAAACAAATACACTGACCCCAAATCGATGTACGTGATTTGATAACGCAGAAAGTAGATCGGTAATCGTCTAATCATTAGTTTAACCATGCTAGTAATAATAATAATAATAGTAGAACATCTCACCTTTGATTGAAAGGTCTTACGCGAACAGCGACCTTCAGTGACGCCATTTCTTCAAATCCACAGCTGAATTCTAGACGACCGTGATGTAAATCCCAGCACAGATCAACGACAGGCGTAACAGTGCACGATTCTGGTGCCGATTATCCAGATCATGTTTTAGCTTCCAGGCTTATCTCCTAAAACATCCGCTCTCGTATAACCCACGGCAGAAAACTGGCACTCTTACTTACTAATGAAGATGGGGACTTATTATTGCACCGTATTTTGAGTAAAACTAGCAGCAATTAGCATATTTTCCACTTTTCGCTCTGCTTTATGCACATTAATTTATCAGGGTAGTGTTTCTTTGCACAACACTCCGAAAGCAAGCAAGCAGCAACACAAACACCAGGGGGAAACCTTTTTGTGTCATTCTTCGTCGTCACTATTGCTTCGCTTTCGCTTATATTTTGGGTCGAGCTTACTTGATGGCCGTCGCAGCTGTAAGTGGGATGACTAAAAACGATATTTGCACGGCATTTTTACTCCTTAAACCGACTTGTCACGCTTACGAAAAAAACATCAATTATGATTCTGTCAAAAAAAACAGACACAATTCCTAAATCAATCCCATCGCACCGCAGTCATCAGCAAGATAGGCGTTTTATGTTATTGCACTTCACTGCATTTTCACTGACAGCAGTATGAATAGATGCTGCACTGATTGAAGGCAAAACAATAGCAAATTTTCACAAACACACAAACATGGAAATTTAACAGCTTTTTTATCTATAGCACACAATGAAACAAATAAAATAGTTTCAAGCTTCTGTCTTTTCTTCGCAAAACAAAGTACAAAACGCGACCGAACCGTACAAGCTCTCGTCGTTCAATGATGGACGACTTTGCTTTGTGCAAGGCATAGTTAAAAATAACAACACTACGACGCCGTGACAGTTGTCAGTCATGGAATAGCCAGCATTTTTATGCTACGCCGTTTCGACGAACTTACAGCACGGTTGGTGTTTGCATTCTGTTTCATTCTCTCTAATGCGCGAGAGACTGATAACAGAAAAAGAACGAGACGCGAACACGAGATGCAAACTGACAGCCTGGTAACTTGCGTGCAATAATGAAACGTTTCTCACTATGATACGACGAAGCAACGTAACTGGAAATTTTTCAATGTTCCGTTTCGTTTTGTATATGGGTCATTTTACACATTTTTTTCATTATTTTTTCGGGTTAGAACTTGAAAAGTATTCAATACGTTTTTTTCAATTAGATTTTTTATCGTGACGTCACAAATGAACAAGCATTTATTCTTCACAGTTCAGCGATACTGTTTACAAACAAGCTTAACCCTTTCACGACCATAAGATGTCCTGGACGAAATATGTCAGTACAACACAATATTTTAGCTAACATATTTTTGGTGTAAAGTAAGAGAAAAAGCAGAAAAACATAGCAGGGTGCATAAGTTTCCTATATTTCATGGGAAATATTTTTTTCTTTGATCCTCAGAAATAAATAAACGTCGAGTTGGGTGTTTTAAGCATCAGAATAAAAAAATAAATAGTTAGTTATGGTATTATACGAAACGATTTCGTGTACTTGTTTAGCACAAGTAGACGTTGCACATAATACATTCATTACACACTTAAAACTTAATTTTGATCTCGGCGAAAAAAGGTGCTGAAAACGGCAAAGCGATATTTAACTAAAATTTCGGTTAAGATAACTTTTTCCAAAATTCTCGGTTTATTATTGCCGATTGCTCGGCAATTCAAAACGTTATACTGATATTCGGTTTTGTAAATTAATCAATTGCTGGTCGTTTTGCCGAAATCAGCAAATTAATTATACCAACTTACCGAAATCTCGGTAAACAAGTTTTAGGCAACCAAAATTCAGTGATTCATCAAAGTAACCATTTTACTTCAGTGCAAAACTGAGTGATGTAAATAAGTGCATGTGGAGTTAGTTGCAAATAAAAATTTAACCCATATATAGAGATATGTTTCGTTCAATATTCGACGATTATTCTACTGTCTAATCTACTGTTGAACTATATAAATCAATGATAACGAATTTTAACTGGAATGCCTATTTTATATTTGAAATTTCATTTTAATTAATTGCTTAAAATCTCGGCATTAACTCACATGCTTGAACACCGATAATTTCGGAAATTGGTTTCTAAATGCGACGAAGATCTCGGTAATTTATAGTTTCCTCGAAACCGAAAATCTCGGTGAATACAAATTATCTGTTAAAAATTACCGAGAATATCAGTGGTTTTAATGTTTGCCGAGATGATTGCCGAACACTCACTTTTATTTGTCGCACATTGATATAGGTAAATTTACCGTTCTTAACTACTTGCGTAAATTCATTTTTAAAATAATTCTGCAAAATTTAGAAACTATGCTACCAACATCCAATATTTTTTATCAATAGGTAAAGTTCTAAAATATTCACGACAATATTATAACGTATAGCTTCAAAATTGTCTGATATATATTTTTGGTGCAAATACCCAATTTGTCATATCGCCCTCTAGTGCAACCGGAAGTGCCACTCGACTGTTCTCTGAATGAGATAACCTTCCTACCGGAACACGATAAGTTTGTCACCGATATCGAAATAATGAATATTGAAATATACTTCTGCGTATCAGCAGTACAAAGCGATATAATCGATACAGTTTTAACGAGCTCAAATAAAGCGATATCTCTCCAAGCCTGTAGATAGGAAAAATTACTATTCTGGTTTAAATAGTTTCAATGTTTACATTTTGATCTTGAAACCGTATTCCTTTCTGCTCACGAATATCATTAGGAGGAAGTGGGCAAAGCGGGGTTTTCTTGATATCTTTTCTTTTTGGTTTATGACGCCAGCTACTGAAAAAAATTGGAATTTCGTTTTGAAACACCCTCAAACTATACCAAATGTCTTGTAGAGGAAAACTTTGCACAGTTCTAAGGGAATATTTGAATGGCTCGAGAAAGAATCGATTTGTGAAATTTGTTCGGTGTTTACGACTGGTGAACACTTTCTGCTAGAATTTATTTATCTACAAGATAATCTAAATTCTGGCCTAGCTACGTATTCAGTTACAAAATTCAGGTTCGGATTCCAGCTCATGAATTCAGCTCATGAGTTTAATGATTGAATTATGAAACTGAAATCATTTTCAGACTTAAATTCTAGAACTAAATTCTGAACTTGATTTCCAAACATAAGTTAAGGAACTGAATTCTGTCCCAGAACTCAAATTTCGAAATCAATTCCAGCATGCAGGTTCTGAATTCTGATCCTGAAGTCAGGAAATGAATTCTGAAACTGAATTTAGGAATTAAATTCTGAAACAGAATTCAGGAATGGAATCATGCTACTAAATTCAGGAATTGATTTCTGGTTCTGAGTTCCGAAATCCTGAATCTCCTGAATCTAGTTCCAGAATTTTGAAATTGAGTTCTTAATCAGGATTCTGGATTCGAATTAAATCCAGGAACATAAATTGAGGATTCAGTTTCGAAATTGATCAAGAAAGTCCAAATTAGAAGCCAGAATTAGGATTCAGTTCCCGAATATTAGTTTGAAACCTGTAACTAAATTCTCAAATTTAATTATAAATCTCAAATTTTTAATCCACCAGAATACTGAACTAGAATCTAGGTTCTAAATTCAGTTTTAGAACTCTAGTTTAAGAATCAAATCCAAATGAGGCCTTTCACCACACAGAAGGTCTGTTTTTGTTGCTGCTCGCCAAAACACTGAAAAACGAATGAAAACGTAACCTAATACGAAAGATGTCAGATGTATAGTACAAACTAACCTAAAAATAAAAAATATCATTATGTTCTATTAATTAAATTTATTTAGACACTGTCAATTTGAAAGTGTTTATGACACTGCCTCAGGCACCATTCGTACCCCAGGAAGGTAGCAGAATTGACTGGAGCTGCTCGGGCGATAATCATGCTACTTCCCCGAAATAGAGATTTCCATCCGTGGCGCTGAGATATTGAAGGAATCAAATTTAGCAGAGATTTCTTTCAGTTCATCCCACACAATTACCTGCACCAGACGCCGAAAGCAATGCATCATGTTCTTGTGAACCGTCGGATCCGTTTCCGATTGCATGACCGTTTTGACGACATCGAACGGAACGACAAACATCCAGGAGATCACACCAGCCATCGCGCCTGCCGTGGCTATTAGCGATGCCTCATGTGAACTTTCAATTGTTGTCCACGTCTTACGGTTCCGATTCATCCGATGAAGCCGCTCTTCGATTCCCATCATGTACTCGTACACCAGCATATAGATACCGTAGGGAAGCACATCCCGGCACATCATCGGTGTGAAGCCCCTATACATACCCCAGATACCCTCACGGAGCATGATATCTCGCGAGCACAGCCATGGGTGACCAATGTCTGTTAGCACAAAATGGAAAATATTAGAAATACTTCAAAAAAAATTGTGTCTTCAAATACATTGGAGTGTTTGAAGTCGAACTTTGACCACTTCGACGGGACATGCGAGGAAAACTTGTGTGGCTCCTGCCACAGATCCAGCATACATTACATGCGTCCGCAAGAGCCGCTCCCGTTCTCTATTCGATCTGCATCTAAGGGTTTGGATGTTTAATAATTTCTTTTCTATTAAATAGGATAAATTATTACCGTCTCTGTAAGGTCCGAAGTTGATCTCCGTACACGGCGAAAACGACTGAGTTCAATGCCCCACTCGTGACAAATGGAAAGAACATCCCCTTGTAGAATCCTCGAAGCTAGATAAGAAAAATGCCAATTAGCAGCATCATTTTTATATACTAGTTTTCAAAGAAAGGCGAATCTTAGAAAAATAGACAAATTTCGTTTGAATAAATGCTTTAAAATCTTACAATTTCGTTAAGAAATTTTAATTATGCGAAAATCTCAGCTTTATTAACACAAATAACTATAAAGGGCGAAATTATCATTCCATTTGTTTTCTATAATTTGTTCATTGGGTATAGAAGGAAAGTGCAAACATTTGCATACGTTTTAAAGATTAACCAACAATTTATCGAATCATGTAATATTAATCGAAGAGAAGGGTAGAAGCCATTTTTCACTTGACATTTTTTATAACTGTAAATGAAAGTTAGTCAAACATTTCGCTCTCTAGCTATTTAGTATACCTCCTTACCTTCATTGTGATTTTTTATATATAGATTGTTTTGTAATTGACTCATAAAAATGTAACTTGAAAATTTATTGACATTGGGTCCATGTCACCCTTCATGGCGGGTGTTTGGGGTCTTAACTAAAATTACATGCACTTAGTGTTTTTTTACTGATATTCTAAGACATTCTAAGATCTTTACTTATGAAACATTTTCTGCAACAATCGAATTGTAATGGAATCTATAAAAAAAAAACTCTTTGAAACTCAATTTCATTATTTTTTTCAAAACTGGAGAAAGAAACTTACATTCTGTGAACTTTTTTTAAATCTTGAAACCAAAAATCTACATTGCCCCAAAAATTAGGTTATTTTTTATTCTTTTGAAGTGATCAAATATTTTTGGATGAGGGTAACAGAAATTACTCACTTTACTTAAAATAAAAAAAAAATCGAATAAATTCCATCAATACTGTTCGATAAAACACGATTGGTCCAAAGTTGCAGACTGTTCCCTATACGATAATTCCTAAATAGGAATTAAAGCAAAATTTGCAATATTCATCGATGATTTTCTCCATTTGCTGTCAATGTGAGTTGATATCTCGGTTAATTTTTCAAAAGGGCGTATAAGCAAGTGACAGTTTCTCTTTGTTTACTTTCTCTTCTATTCATTACCAAGCGGTTTCCACATTTATCACTCAACTCTTTGCATGAAATGATAGCCGAAACTTTCGACTTTCAAACAGAATAGTGATATCAAAGAAAATCTTTTTAATCACATCACAATAATCGAAAGAGAGAGTGATTAAAGAGAAACTGTCACTTGCTTATACGCCCTAATGAAAAATCAATCGAGATATGAGATCCACTTATTCAATTGATTTCCTAACAGCTGTCATTTCCGTTTTTTTTTTTCAGTGTCTACTTAGAGGTGAAATTGAAATATTTCACTGCACGGATATAATTGTTTTGTATTCAACTTTGGATACAAGAAAATTACGAAATCTTGTTTACATGCATTCAACCAAGTTCGTTAGTCTCGTTTTTCAGCGATCGTACATCGGTAGCTTCACTAACTGCGTCATGTGAAGCACCCGTTTTTTCGGTATACTGATGGCGCTTTACTGTTTACTTCCTGTTTGGCATTGAAATACGCAACCATGCATTCTTTTATCGATGCAATCCGATCGTTAAGCGAGACTTATCGTTTCATCTAACTAACTTACCCCGTTATGTCCGGTTATGATGTTGTAGATTGAGGTACTGATTCGGTTGTTGGAAAACTGCTGCCATGTCTTAATGGTATCCAACGGATGACCTACCAGAACGCCGCATGCACCTGTTCAAAAAATCTGTTATTCACCGCACCGCTTCATGATCGATCAACAACAACAACGACAACAGCAACGCTCAAAACAAAACGCACACGTGCATCACTAGTACGTTACCGGCAAAACATCCGGATATGTAGTCGCATGTGATTAGCTTCATGATCGGAATCGCAGCACGGAGCTATCTCACCCTTGAATGGGGGTGTGAAATTCTTTTGGCCACCACTTCCTCTCGATATGAAAACCAGACGATCACTGACGGGAGCAGACGGGTGAGAGCAGACCACCTCTCACAGTTAATTATTTCATTATATTAGGTGAGAGCATTGTGACGGTTTTCTAGTCGCGTCTGATAAACACTGTTGGTGAATTTTTGGCAAAGGTGATCACGGTAACGACGTGATCACCGACGACACCGACAACGAGAATCGCACGGTAATACATCCACCATTGCGCTAGGATCAAAGCTGCTAATGACTATACTAATTCTATATGACGAAACTCGGTGGCGGAAAATAAGTGTGTAGTAATTGTGAATATCGACTAGGGCGGAGAGGGATAAAATGTCCCACCTGTGTGAAGAACCCTCTCTTACACACTCAAAACCGATTCTCGAGCCCGGTGTAATGAAATGCCGAATTAGATCGGCTCCACGACGAACACATACTTTTGAACAAAAACTAATAAACCAGTCTTGGTTTCACTTGAATTAATTCGAACGCGATTCGTTTTCCACAAAATATTGAAATATCAGTAAACTTCTTCGAATAAATGCTAAGCCACGAAGTAATCACTCCAATTCTTGTGGTTAACCGTAAGCCATACTCCCCAGCTCCGTCCCATCGAGAATTTCTGGACCAATCTCGAGCGTAAAATCATCTCCAAAAATTCAAAACATACCTACACACATGTTTTCGTCCACCATGGTCAATGTTCCGGTTAACTGCTTGAAGGCCGCTCTCAAGAAAGTATATTTTTTTTTTGCAAGTAAGCTTAAATAATTACCTTCCATGGGTAATTAATCAAAAGCAATTATCTGTCTTAGCTATTTTTATCACCATCCGAAAAAAGTTCATTTTTTAATGAATTTTGCAGAATTCGGTCATTTTTAACCGAATTATCAACAGCTCAACGTTCGGTAGTTAAATTGATTACCGATCGTTCGGAAATTTCTGAACTGTCAAACAACTACCGGAAACTGTAAACCAAATGGATCTAACTGATTGTTCGGTAATTTTTTGTTTGTTTGTTTTCCTTTGGTTAAAATTCTGGATTTTCGGATTTCAAAAAACAACACAAATTTACAAAAAGGAATGAAGAAAATTCCAACCTGTTGTGGTTATGGTTTTATTCCACGAAAAAAGGGTCAAATGTTCCGGCTGACCGCGATTATGAGCGCCTTCCAAAGCACTGCGCAATCCGTCGAGTTTACCAGAAATTACCCTCGGACGATTTGTGTAGGCAGCAAGTGGTCAAGCGATTTATTATTTTCTGTCTATAAGTAAACAAAAAGCTTTTAGTGGTTCTAATGTTTTTAAAACGTTAGCACCTGTACCTCAATCCATTCGATAAACTCTTCAAGATTTTTTTCGTTTGGTTAATAAAAATACACTTACTGAAAATTTTAACAACTGTTTGATAGTTAGTTTCACGACAATCAGTTTTCACAGAGGTTCGGTTATTGGAAGATAATTTTGCCATACGGACAGTATGGTACCAGTATTCAGTTTTACCGTATGAATTGTATATCTATTAACTAAATTCTGTAATGAAAATTTACATAAAACTGATCGTCCGGTAAAAATTTGCATAATTATTGTTAAATGAAACTCATGTGACTGGCGATTCATTTTCCCAAACGTCAACGAAGAAAAACTTGGCGCAGTGTGGCAGGAGAAAATCTTTCAATTAGGTCAAACACCTGTTTTAGATTTCTTTGTTGTGATTTTGTTACCAAATGCAACCCACAAGAGTTATTTGTGTAAAATTTGATGAGCCAACCGGCAATGTCGGTGTAACATGCTTTCATAGAAAACAATAACGAAGACTGGCGGTTCTGGAAACGAGTGCAAATAATAACAACCAAATATTCGGACTAATCGTAGTAACCCTACTTTAATAAAATGAGTTCGGAGCAGAGGTAAGTTATATACACAAAATAAGTTTTTGCTTTACTTTTACCGTTATTTTAGTGTATCATTAATATGCATTATTGGGTCGATAATTCTATCTAACCATGAATATACCATCGAGTAACAAAGAGAAAATACAACTTAACACATGGATCAATAAGTCCTGAGACTAACAATGGAAACAACATTTTTTTGCAAATTTTTTTTATTCATATTCATAATCACCTTTTAGGGTGATACAATGGTTCCAACGTTTTTCCAATTTTTCAATACCATGTTTATAAAAAAAATTATCTTTCGCTTCAAAATAAGCTTCAGTTTCAGCGATGACCTCCTTATTTGAGCCAAATCTTTTTCCCTGGAGCATTTTTTTAAGATCAGCAAAGAGCCAGTAGTCACTGGGGGCTAAATCTGGCGAGTAAAGTGGGCGAGTGGGGAAGCAGATCAAAGCCCAATTCGTTCAATTTCGCCATTGTTTTCATCGACTTGTGGCAGGGTGCATTGTCATTGTCGAAAGCAATCGCGGCACCCACTTGGAAAAAACCTTTTTCATGCTTAATTTTTCATGAATTAATACACTTCCATGTGATATCTGTGTCATCTCAGCAATCTCACGGAGCTTTACTTTACGATCTTTCATTATAATTTTTGTCACTTCACTCACATTTTCCGGTGTAACGGCTTCCACAGGTCTACCCGAGCGTTCCGCGTCATTTGTGTCGGTACGACCACGTTTAAACTCGGCGAACCACCGACAAATCGTTGCTTTTGATGGACAAGAGTCCGGATAACATTGTTCAATCCATTGTTTCGCTTGCACGGTGTTTGTACCCGTTAAAAAACAATGTTTTTTCAAAACACGGAACTCGGTTTTTTCCATTTTTTAAACAAACTACAAAACGACTTTACTCCAACCTCGATAACTCAGCTGTTACTGGACGGATCGACTTAAAATTTTGACCCGTTTCAAGCAAAGGTTAGTACTCTAGAAAGACGTGGTTACTGGTTTACTACGAGCGCCATCTCTGCTTTAGTCTCGGGACTTATTGATCCATGTGTTATGTATATTATTCATAATTCAGATCCAGATTCTACACCAGTCTCACACATCAGACTGCGAGAAGGATTATTTATTGTTTTTGTGGATTGAAATAGAAAAACAAAGAAACTTTGAATTTTCGGTTCGAACCGAAATGGACTGCATGGGAACAAGTCTGCAGCATAATTACAACATACACAACTTTTTTTTAACATGCAATAAAACACAAACGGTTAATCCGATTTCAAAATTTATTTTTTCATATTAAAGTACAATCCTTCCGGTTAATTGTGGAATATAATTTCATTTAAATGGCTGCCTCGGCTGGCCTTGCAGTACGCCATACGGTCGGTCCAGTTTTTTAGTACATTTTCGATTGTATGCAGTTTTTTTTCAGCTATGACTGCACGAATGTTGTCCTGCAATAACACTTATCATTGCAGCCCCCCAAAGATAACAGTCTAACGACGTCGAATCACAGCTCCGAGGCAGCCAAACGACATCCGAATTTCGACTGATAATTCGATCTTCGAAGACTGTGCGCAGAAGATCGATCGTAGCGTTGGCTGTGTGGCACGGAGCGCCGTCTTGTTGGAACAAAATGGTGTCCAAGTCTTCCTCTTCAAGTAGCGGGAAGAAGTAATAGCTAATCATGGCGCGGTAGCGCTCGCCATTGACCGTGGCGACGGCTCCTGCCTCATTTTCGAAGAAAAATGGCCCAATGATCCGCCAGACCAAAATCCGCACCAAACCGTCACTCTCTGATGTCGTTTTTGCTTGATGCCAACAAACCGTTTGTTTGAAGTCAGTTTCGAACCTAGTTTCAACGTAGTTGAACTGAAAATCGAGTCAGTTTCGAACCCGGTTTTGCCTTTCTCATATAGAAAGGTTATGCAATCACTGTGAAAACCGACTTTTGAACCGAGGCCCGGAGGGCCGAGTGTCATATACCATTCGACTCAGTTCGTCGAGTACGCAAAATGTCTGTGTGTGTGTATGTGTGTGTGTATGTGTGTGTGTGTGTGTGTGTGTGTGTGTGTGTGTGTGTGTGTGTGTGTGTATGTGCGTATGTGTGTATGTAACGTTTTTTTGCACTAAATTTTCTCGGAGATGGCTGAACCGATTTTCACAAACTTAGATTCAAATGAAAGGTCTTGTGGTCCCATACAAAATTCCTGAATATTATTTGAATCCGCCTTCCGGTTCCGGAATTATGGGGTAAAATGTGCAAAAAATTGTGAAAATAAGTGCACTAACTTTTCTCAGAGATGGCTGATCCGATTTTAACAAACTTAGATTCAAATGAAAGGTCTTGAGGTCCCATACAAAATTCCTGAATATTATTTGGATCCGACTTCCGGTTCGGGAGTTATGGGGTAAAATGTGCAAAAAAAAGAAAATATGTGTTTTAACTTTTCTCATAGATGGCGCGACCGATTTTCACAAACTTAGGTTCAAATGAAAGGTCCTGTAGTCCCATGCGTTATTCCTGAATTTCATGCGGATCCGACTTCCGGATACGGAAATATAGGGTAAAGTGTGTTAAAAATTGTACACTATCACTGAAAATGGGGAAAAACCTTGAAAAATTTTCTAAATCGACCTCAAATCTTTTCCAATTTGATGGTTTTTATCAGTAGACGGTCAAACAAACTAATTTCGGTTATTCTTTTAAGAATCGAAGAAAATTTTTTTTTTGCCTTTCTCATATAGAAAGGTTATGCAATCACTGTGAAAACCGATGTTTGAACCGTGGCCCGGAGGGCCGAGTGTCATATACCATTCGACTCAGTTCGTCGAGTACGCAAAATGTCTGTGTGTGTATGTGTGTGTGTATGTGCGTATTTGTGTATGTAACGTTTTTTGCTCTAACTTTATGGGGTAAAATGTGCAACAAAATGAAAATATGTGTTCTAACTTTTCTCATGGATGGCGCGACCGATTTTCACAAACTTAGGTTCAAATGAAAGGTCCTGTGGTCTCATACGTAATTCCTGAATTTCATCCGGATCCGGAAATATAGGGTAAAATGTGTTAAAAATTGTACGCTATCACAGAAAATGGGGAAAAACCTTAAAAAAATTTCTAAATCGACATCAAATCTTTTCCAATTGATAGTTTTTATCAGTAGACGGTCGAACAAATCTATTTCGATTATTCTTTTAAGAATCGAAGAGAAATAATTTTGAAGAATACCACAGTATTATATATGATAGTTTGATTGCTATGAGAAAGGCATCATTACACCACTAGGTGGATTAAAACAGGTTTTTAAATCAGTTTTACTCAAACCCCCGTTGCTAAGTGCGAAATCAACACAGTTTCGTGAAAAGTGTTTGTTTGATGAAACTACCCTGAGTCAGTTTCAGTTTTCTCAAGCGAAAACGACATGAGGATGCATCGGCTTCTCCATGATAACGTTCGGGTTTTCCGTTCCCCAGATGCAACAATTTTGCTTATTAAAATACCCGCCGAGATGAAAATGTGCCTCATCCGAGATGATTTTTTGGCAAAAATCGGCATCTGCTTCAAGCTGATCGCAAGCCCAGTTGGCGAAGCGATAACGCGTATACACAACCATTTTCGTTCAGCGGAGGATGAAATTAAACTTCTGTCAAATCAGAAGTGACATTAAGGTTACCAATGTAGAAATAACCGCTAGTTAAAAAAAAAGTTAGATGACGGACCCTGTATAATGCTTTTTGAAATTAAATTTTCAGTTTTTGCAATGACTGGCCTAGGATTTATATCGTATCCGATGTACGCCCACCAAGCCCAGTCGTGTGGTAGAGCCATGTCTATCACACTGCTTAGGGTGGCGAAAAGGAGACGTGTTTGCACGGAATGCATAAGAACGCAGGTTCGAGTTCTATCTCTGAGCGTATCTTTTTCAAAAAAAACTTTTCTGTTAGTTACTCATTCATTTGGCTTCTCTAATATTTGTTTTCACTCACTCATTGCAAAAACTGAACTTAGTTATGGCGACTTTACGTCAAACTAACTAAATCTATTCAAACTACACTTACTTCTTTGGAACTAATTTCATCGGATATGTTACCAGACTTATCAACTGCATTACGAATAGCAGATAATCACAAACTACTTCTTTTATTTGAGGATCTAAGCTATACTAGTGATCAGTTTCTTAAGAGAGCACCTCCTGATTTTTGCGGAGCAGAAGTAGAACGACTATTCTTTCGTAAAAACAAACACCATGATGTATCTAAGGAAAAATGTTATCCCAATAAAATTTGCTAATTTCTTCGGCTTAAGAAAACAGTGTCTCTTTTTCGTCCTTCCAGATTTTATGTACGCTCCCAAGAAAAGGTTATAAGTTTTGACATGATTTTAAATAAATATAATCAGCATGCGATTCATAGAAAAATCTAATGTAAAATGAAATCTAATATTACAGTTTTATTGGTTTAAGTTTTACCGTTTTTTCGAAAAAAATTGTACATGATATTCTCATCAATTTCATAAAGGTTATGGAGATGCAAAATTCATTGAACATCAATTAGATTTCTTGTAGAATAATGTCATAAGTCTTACGGAATATCAACGTCGTACGATTCATATGACACATCCAATGAATATTAATTATGTAACGAGTCAGGTTTCATCGGCTGTTATATAAATTGTATTGGATATTCCTATAGCTTTCATTATGGTAACCTCTATCTGGATTTAACGAACACTTTTAATAAAGATTATAAGTTTATATAATATGAACATAAATAAGATTTTCATTTCAGTGATATGTCAAAAGCAGCACTATCCAGAGATGCCAGGTCATTTTTTCAAATATCTGTGATCGAACCCAAAACCTGTCTGTGAAAATCTGTGACCGGTCTCTCCACCCATTTTCCGTACCATTTCTGCTGCTCGAATTCAATATAGTGAGCAAAAAAAAAAAAGGTCTCACCACAAACACGCTGTAACTTTTTGGGACTAAACTTTACTCGATTTCCAAAATCTGTGAAAATCTGTGATTTATCCAAGAATCTGTGGAAATCTGTGATCATTTTCAAAAATCTGTGAAAATCTGTGTCAGTTTTAAAATCTGTGCAGAAAACTCACAAATTAATCTGTGTGAAACACAGATTAATCTGTGAACCTGACATCCCTGGCACTATCTCGCTATCTCGTGGAAAACACACTGATTGGATTCACGACGTAAAATACACCGGTGGCGTGTAAAGACAGTTTTTGTTGTGTTGGTGATTTTCTCACGAAATTAATGTCGTTTTCGCTTGATACCAAACCTAACCCAGTTTCCACCCTAACTGCTGTCAAACCGTTTGTTTGAAGCTAGTTTCGAACCTAGTTTTAACGTTGTTGAACTGAAAATCGAGTCAGTTTCGAACCTGGTTGTTATATCAAACCGCCGTTGCTAAGAGCGAAAACAACACAGTTTCGTGAAAAGTGTTTGTTTGATGAAACTACCCTGGGTCAGTTTCAGTGTTCTCAAGCGAAAACGACATAAGTATGGCGCGCCGGGATTCAAGTACGTAAACATAAACAAACGACCAGTTCAGATCGGGATTTCACTTCTAAGTTACTCCAGTTGTCGCGCAGCCTGGCGAATCTTTGGCACTATTTGAAAATCTAGACATTTTTTCTTCAAGGGCTTTCAAGGTAACGTCGAAATATAGAAAATTTTACACACATCCGATTCTGTTCATTTCGTTGGAGGAAGGATTTGGCGGATCGCACTGTGGTATCTATTATAGTTATCATGGATAATGGAGTGATTGTGCTGTGGGTAGCATTTCAAATGCAGGTGATGAAAACGATTGAAACATCCCGGAACAAAACACCGAATTTCACTGTCAATATTTTCGCAAACACAACCAACTCTAAATATTTTCATAAAAGCAACTCTCGAAACGTCATTTGTTTATGTTTCTTCTTCTTCACGTCTCTCTGTTATTCCAAAATAAAATGACAACCGCACTAACACATAGAAAAACGTGATCACCAGGGTATTTTACATCGTGATACACACTGATTGGATTCTCCAATGGCAAGTATTACAAGCTGGCAACTCTGCCATCAGAACAGCTGGCTTCTTGACGTATAAATATCAACAAAAAATCGGCAGTAATAATAAAAAACAAATGAACACGGTTAATACAAAGTTTTTATGACTAATTTATTTGATTGAAAGTAATTAATGGTAGCCCTTGTCATATCTAAATTATTGGTGAGAATATTGAGCGTAAACAATGATCAAAGGAGTGTAATTTAAACATATTCGAGTTTTTCATTTCAGGTACGATGAGTACCGATAATTTTTCGATTGTGCAAATTACGGAAAACGGGCATGTTTTGCTTTCTGTACTACCTTCACGTTGGGTACGGCAAAACGGTTGGGAACAAAAATTGCAAGAAGACGGAGCGGATTTATATTACTGGCCAAACGGAGTAGTTGGCTATCGGCTTCTGGAAAATGCCAAACTGAATCCGCAAGTGATACCGGACACAGCAGTATTAAATGCTTGTCAGTGCAAAATAAAGCGAACAAACATAGCAAGTTACGCGGATGTAAGTTGAAACTATTTGTGCTTGTTGTAATTTACGCTCCTTCGGATTACACATAGTAAAAATGACAAGATTATTTTAACAAGATTGGCTATACCTACTGGAAAATTGGTTTTATTTTCCACAGGCTTTTCGGGAGCTAGAACTCATGGAACGTCATTCGGACCCAGATGAATATGAACGAAGAAAGGGATCATCAACCATTTCTGAAGGATCCGAACATATTCAAACCAAACCAGGCTCGTCACTCGTTCTTTCTAAGTCGGTGAACGATCAACAGGACAATCATATTTCAGAATCTCTGCCAGAAGATGGTTCGGGATCGAAACCATCAATGCTTCAAAATGCAGATACAGATGAGCCATCGATACGTCAATTACTGCTTTCACTCCACAAAAAAATGGATGAAAATTCCAAGCAGATTGAAGCACTTAAAAAATCACACCAGAGCTGCATGGCTGCCCTTGCCCAAATTAACGCTAAGCTAGATACCATAGGCACAAAAACGACGCGAACGGATACATCTGCGCTTTTGAAACCAGACACCTACGTATCCAAAAAGATTCCGCTAACCCCGGTCAAATGTTTGGATGACATGGAATCATTGGAGATAAAATCGAAAAATGAGGATTTTGTGCAGTCCGTTGTTCTGTTTCTGGGTTCGATGCACGGAAAGCATCGATATGTCGGCGAAGGTACGACCGTTTGTTTGCAAGTAATAAATTACTTCTTCGAACGTGAATTTCTGATTAACTGCTCGTGGAGTGGAATAAGTCGTAGCAAAAAGACAAATGGCAGTATTATTTCCAAGATACCATTCCATAAGTTCAGCGGAGTCATCGATATGTTCTACCGGGTGGTGCTCTTCTCTGACCCCACGTTCTCCAAAGTACAGTGCGAACAGTTCCTGCATCGTTGCTTGAGAAACGCCAAGCAACGCTTCGAGGAGATCAAGGGCATTAGGGCTTCGGTGGCTCGCAAACGTCGTAAACGGAGTGAACGTGATCTGATGATTCAAATGATACCGGAGGGCATCGGAACACCGGAGACTGAGGAATTTACTGTTGAAGAGTATCCTGTCAAAGAGGAATCACCCTCGCCAAGTCCCACAATAGACGAAGGCATGAATGACGAGATGGATGCCGATATCGACGGATATTTCATGAAAACTGAATAGAGAATTGAATACAGCTTTTTGAGCATCTAAATTTGACTCAAATGTGTTTCAATTTGTAGGTTAGCTAACTAAATAATCTTGATTTTATTCAATTCTCTCTGTCATTTTCTCGTTGGTAATGACGAAACGTAGAAACAGAGTTCAGCGCTGTTTCTAGTGTCTTAACACAAAACGCAAAAAAAAATCGTATGTAAACTTGTTGGATAGATCGAGTTTCGATCGTAGCCCTGACGACCCACAGTGTCATATACCGTTCGACTCAGCTCGACGAGTTTGGAAAATGTTTGTGCAAACATTTGGAGACAATGCAAGTTCCGGAGAGAACAGAGTGTCATCTTTGTGGAACAGGCGCTACTTGTGACATTCTTCTTTATACATTTGAATGTTACGTTCAACTTACCTACGAATTTGTCGCAACGATGGAGAACATTCTATGAAATCGGCCTTACTAAATATTTACTAAAGAACTACAAGGATAAATATTTACTAAAGAACTACAAGGATTGCATAAGTTGTACTTTTCTGCAAATCGGAAGTAAAATACATCAGTATATACCAAATCTAGAATAAACTAATTAGCTTAGTGTACTATTCACAGAACGAACTGCACACCAAATGAGTTCAAATTAGGGATGGGCTAAACAGTTCATTTCAAAGAACCGTTCAGTGATGCAGAGTTCTAATAAAAGAACTAGTTCTCGAGAGCCGTTCGTTCGTTCTTTTCATAGTTAATTTGCCTGTTGAATGACTAACCGAGATCTCAATTAGAACTGAGGTTTCGTAGATTCAAAAAAGAAAAAAAAGGTCCGACTTTGAACTGAACAACTACCGTTCTCAAAAAAGAACTATTGATCATTCAATGTTTCAAAAGAACTAGTTCTTTTGAACGGTTCGCGAACGAATTGCCCATCTCTAGTTCAAATGAAATCAACATTCATTCGAGAAACACGAGTTTAATATTGAAAAAAAAAACAGATATAACTGAAGGACGTGAATACGAATAAAAACTAATAATCGTTCGTATTAGCTAATTGTGTGAATTTCACAACTTTTACTACTTTTCTTACAGAATTGTAACGGTGCTTATTGGCGATAAATATTTTTTACCACACAATTAAATAACGTGGAACAAATGAGAGTAAAATAAAAGGCAACATACCGAATTATGATGTCGATTATTTCATTGCGGATTTGCATATTTCAGAGAACGAAACCATCAAACTGTTGTATGGGATTAGTTTCTGGCATACGATATTAAAAACTGTTCGGAGCATTTTTCTCGAACGCGAAGCAGTCGAATGCTGACTTTATTCGCACTCCTTTGGTGCGAATTTTGCACTGCGAAAAGTGCACAAAGCTAATAAAATTATTCTATATTTTCACTAAACTGATGATTTTTATCTTCGATTTCCAAAGAAGCAATCTTTATAGTTCTTTAGTTAACATTTGGAGCGATTAGAAGGGCTGAGTTTGCATAATGTTCCCAATCGTTGTCCACTTTTCGTTGTATTTTGCTCCAATGCGAACGACCAGCAGCTGGATGACGCCATCGATCTTCTTTGAAGAGAAACATTCAATAATGAACTGAATTCTTGATACTTGAAACTGAAACTGAAAATATATTAAAAGCTAACCTTTTATACCTACTCAGGTACGAGAAAAGGCATCTCTTTGTTTACTCGTTGATACAAAACATTTCAGAAAACTTTAATTTTGAATTATTTGTGATTAAATCATACAACTGGAACTGTTATCATAATTGATGACCATACGTTAGAAACGAGAGATATTTACGATCAGTAACTTATCACTCTCTCAGAGGGTAAATTTTAAAAAGGCGCCCCATAATAAAGTAATTCGTATTCACGACAAAAGGACCATCCTAACATCAGTAAAAATACAGCAATGTAAGTTGTTTATGCTTTTCTCATATGGAAAGGTTATGTCACTGTGAAAACCGACTATTAACCGAGGCCCGGAGGGCCGAACGTCATATACCATTCGACTCAGCTCGACGAACTGAGCAAATGTATCTGTGTGTGTAACAAAAATGTGCACTCAATTTTCTCGGAGATGACTGGACCGATTTTCGCAACCTTAGATTCAAATGAAAGGTCTCTTGGTCCCATAGGGTGCTATTGCATTTTACCCGGATCGGACTTCCGGTTCGGGAGCAACGGGGTAAAATGTGCAAAAAAAATGAAGAAAAAGTGCACTCGATTTGCTCAGAGACCACACAACCGATTTTCTTCAACTAAGATTTAAATTGAGGGCCCTATAGTCTCAAAGGTTGCTATTGAAATGCATCTGAATCCGACTTCCGGTTCAGGAGTTATGGGGTAAAGTGTGTTAAACATTGTACACCGTCACTTAAACCGGCGAAACAAAAACGGCAAAAATGTCTAAACTGGACTCAAAACTCCACAAATCGATAGCCATCATCAGTAGGCAGCTAAACAAACCGATTCTGGCTATCCTGGTTCCCGGTTTTCGATTAACGACGGGAGAAAATAGATATATACTCAAAAGTGGATGTCACTAATTTTTCTCAGAATTTGCAGAACCGATATTTCCAATCTTAGGGTCAAATGAAAGTTTAGGTCTTATGGTCCTACCAAAAATTACTGCAGATTTGAGAATTTAAAACAGATTTACATAGTAGGAAAACTTCATTTAAATCTTTGGGAATATATTAATAGTTCCAAAAAGAACCGATTTATGGAATTTAGAAACTGGACCTGAGTTTAAGAACTGAACAGGCTCAAAACTCAGTGGCAATATAGTCCTTGAACTAAATTCCGAATTTGAATTTAGCTTCGAAATCCAGTTCCAGCATGCAGGCTCTGAATTCTTGAACTGAATTCAGAAACAGAATTTTGAAACTAAATTCTAAACGTTAAATTATGTTCAGAATTCAGGCCCAGATTAGATTCGGAAATCAGTTTTAGAACTCACTTACAGAAATCAAACCCAAATTCAGCGTCCGAATCCAGATCCAGTATTCAGCAGCTGAATCTGGTTTGTGCCCAAAAGAGAGCACGAGCCGAGCGTTTGAGGTTTTATACCACGTAGAGTCTGCTTTCAAAACTGGCGACTGCTGCTCCAAATGAGAAGGGCTGGCGATGGGCGAGCGCTCACGAGCCGTTCATTTAAGCCGACTCGTTGCAATGAGCGAATGAACCTTCAAAATTAGGTTTTGCACGATGACGACACAAATAAACTACCTGTTAAAAACGTGTTCCACAGTGAAAAGAACTAAAAAGATTGCCCTAAATGTAAAAATCTGTTTAGTGTGAGGCGACTTGCAATTTTTACATTAAAGCGATGAACCTCTGATGAACTTTTAAACTGTAAACAAATACACGTCGACTGCCAAAAAAAATTCATTTTGTGAGGTTAAGTCATGTTCGTGCAAATCCTAATTGAACCGCGACTCTCAACATTAAAAGATAGCCAAGCTACGAACCGCGGTTCATCCGTGCTGCCGCTCAAATTGTTCGTGTAGTCTGAGCTAGTGATGGGTGAACGCTCACGAGCCATTCAATAGAACCGGGGCACTCAAAGAGTCATTTTACTCAGCAATAAAATATTGGCCTTCTAACGACAGTTCGACTGGATTGCGTTGTTGTTCAAACGATATTTTTCAATGAAATTGTGAAAATGCATAGGAATATTCATTCGCGAGTTATTTATGGTTATCTCATGCTGTTGAAAATTTAATCACAAATTCCTCTTCATATTTTCGATAGCTTGTAGAAAAAAATATGTTGTTGGGATAAGCACAAGACATTTTCACGATTTAGTTCTACCCATTTCTGTACAGGGTAAATTTTGAAAAGGCGCCTCATAGTGAAGTTAGTCGTATTCACCACCAAAACAATATGTAACTTACTCAGCTCTTCTAAAATAAAAACTTCAAATCAAACCTTGCTTCACAAGTTACTGTATTCAAGCCATTTATAGTTTTTGCGGAATGCTGATTGATCTATCAGTATGTTGAGCTATATCATCTGCGATAGACGATCATCATCATAGATCTTTGTCATCATTCGACCAAAAATCCCATCGAGATTCGCTAGCCCAGTTGGAACATCTCATGAAATTACTTGTCACAAAAGTTTTCGTTGATTTTAGTTTAACGTCAAACAAGCTTGAAGATAATCAATATGGCAGGCACAAAGAGTTCTTTTCGTATTACTGAAGGTACCCCCAAATGGCTTTCGGATCGTTCTAGATCTGCAACCACCAAACCGGTCGGTCGTTTTTTCTCATTTGTTTCATATAATTTTATTCCTTATATAGTTTTTTTTTTGTTTTTAATAATTATATATAATATTATTTCATTACTTTTTAAACACTTTAGTTTTACTAACATTTTATTTTTCATTATTATTTTGTTTTTTTTTTTAGTATTTTTTGCTTCTTGTTGTTTTCTGTTTGCATCGGATTCTTTCAAGTGTTTACTAAGTTCACCACTTTCTCTCTACCCCGTACAATATGGTTGCGTTTCCCATTGTTTTTTCTTCTTGCTTTACTCTTCACATTCGACGCCGATTCCGTCTACTGTTTTAAGCGCGCACCCCGCTTGGTTATGTATGTATGCATGTGTGTATGTGTTTCCGTGTGTCTGTCGCATTGGCGCCGGTATTTCTTTTCTTTTATTTCATCTCATCTCATTGTTCTCCTTCCGTTCAATAATTACATAATACAAAAGAATAATTTATTATTTACTTGTTTTCATTTGCCACGCGCTTTCGATTTTTCTCAATAAGCTTCTCGCTGGTGTGCTTCTATCATTCACTGAACGACGGCCCACATCTTTGTTTTATTTTTTATTTTGTTCAATCGCAGTTGTCTGTGAATTGCGATTCCCACTTTTGCACGATTCACGTGAATCTTTTTTGTTCTTCCATTGCCGGCATGGAATGTTAGCAGCACACTAGATTTCTCACATTCCTTGCACAGATCGGCGTTCCACTGGAAGGAAGGCTGACGCATCTTGTGAACCGTACTATTTTTTTCTGTGCAACGACTTCATTCTGAACCTTTTCCTCAAGATTCCCGCCGCGCGCGTTTTCACTCAGTTCTTGACGTGAATCTTTTTTGTTCTTCCATTGCCGGCATGGAATGTTAGCAGCACACTAGATTTCTCACATTCCTTGCACAGATCGGCGTTCCACTGGAAGGAAGGCTGACGCATCTTGTGAACCGTACTATTTTTTTCTGTACAACGACTTCATTCTGAACCTTTTCCTCAAGATTCCCGCCGCGCGCGTTTTCACTCAGTTCTTGAATTCCCTTGAATTCTGACCTGTCGCGACCAACTGTCATCTGCTTCTAGAAGAAGGTGGAGATTACAAAGTGCTTATCAACCAAACAAAACTGCTTCCCAGCAGAAAAAAGCAGAGCATACAGTTGGGATGTAATTCTTGTTTTAGTATTTTTGTTTTTATGTTATGAGGGAAACAGGTTTAGTAGAATTTTTCCTCAGAAGGCTTTCCCTTTCGGTGTTGAGCAATTTCGTCTGCATGGATTGCACTTTTGATTCCCAGTGTGTGTGTATTTGTTTGTTTTCGTTTTTTAAAAAAGGACGGGAGCACAGAATCACATCCATTTCGAAGAAAGGTATGTAAACAAATGTTCGAACAACAGTTGGAAGCTTGCCGGGGGAAAAAATGGGTTGAATATTTACACAATCAAATGGATTTTTCGCACGTCAAACGGATTTGCTCTGCACTAATGCTCTAGGTTTCTCTGTTTTACTTTTCATTACTTCGACTAGTGTTGTGTAGTTCTACATTTTAATGTGTATGAATGTGAGTGGGTGTGATTTCTCTTGCATAAGCCTAATAGTTTCTTCATTTTCCCTTTTTTCGTTAGGTTAGTTTCATTTCAATTGTTTTTTTTCTCTTCTTTCTTCTTTAATTTTTTCGCTTTGTTATTAAGTAGGCTAATCCTGGCTCACTAAGCTCCAGGACTGTTTTGTTCTAGATAGTTGTGAAGCACAGTTCATGTTTTGTTTTTTTTTTTAATTGTTTAGCAATAATTACGGCTGCCTATTTTGTTTGTTCCTTATGTCCACAAGTGATTTCTATAGCTGTTGGTTTTCCATCACACTAACACAAAGTGTTTGTTATTTTTTTTTTAATTTTTCACCTAAGTTGTTTTTTTTTGTTTTACTGTTCGCCTAACACTAAAAACAACGCACTGTTGCGAGCAGCATTCATTCACGACGCACATGCACACTGACTTTGTACTCCTTCTCTCATTCAGGCTAGTCCCGCCACGAGGTGCGAACGGCACACTACAAACGTAACAATCAGGACGCATACTAATTTGATACATTTACAAGTCTAAATATGTCCCTATCGAACGAAGCAGACGCGCGTAAAATGTGGAAGGAAATCAATTTCCCCCAGGCTATCCCATTGATTTGTGTGACAACTCGAGCACTCTAACGTACCTTACCCTCTCTCTCTCTCTTTTTCTCACTAGCAGAATGAGACATGTTTGTTTGTTGTTGTTTTCTTTCAGTGTAAAGTAGTACTACTATTTTTATGGTTGCGTTCGTGACAAGCAAAAAGACAACAAACTCGGAAAGTTCTACTGTGTTGGCGGTTTTTCGAAACAATAGGTTCTACATGACACAGCTTGGGACAGGACAGTGTACACGCGATGATTTTCTTGGAAAAATATACTTATTTATGTTGATCGTGTAGGTATCACTACTAGCAACACCCGTTCAGTTTTGTTTGCACTGCTAGCCCGCTCGCACTTGCTCTCACACACACACACACACACACACCAAATCAACGATTCTCGCTCTCATGCATCCCCTCGTTTACTAATTTACTTTTTTTTCTTTTCTTGTTTTACCTTGTATAGCAATAATAATTATAATTTTTAATATAACTACAACAAATACGTTTTCGCTCCGTGTGTATCAGGGGTGTGTGTCAGTGTGTTGTCTCCCTCTTATCGAATCATTTATTTTTGTTTCGGTATAGAATTTTGTTGCACATTCTCTCATTTGCTGCAAGGTTTAGCCGCCGTTTCTGTCGTCTTTCCGGGACTTCTATTGTGTTCGCTTTCTCAGCATGCGTGTTTTTTTTAATGCGGATGTTGATGAGTTAGTGTCGGTGTGTTTTTTTGTGTGTATGCCTTGCGAAAGATGAGCTGCTGCCTACATCCTACCGCTTCACTACAAAGTACAATTTAGTAGATTTGGTTTCCCTTTTCTTCTTTCTAGTAATTCTATTCCAGTATGTGGTTGTGTGAAAATGGTGTACGTCTTTTGTTTGCTCGATCGGTTACATATCGGTTTTCGAGTTCCGAGCTGAACTTATTATTGCCGATTTCGTCATAGTTCATTTTTATTTGCAACCTGTTTAAAGTTTTAATTTTATTTCATTAGTCCTAGTGGTGAGTTATATTACATGTTTTATTTTCCTTGTAGAGGATCTGATTCATTTTCGCTGCGATGGGTTTTGTCTTTCATTCTATTTTTATGTTAGTTTAAGTATGAGGATGAGTTACTTTAAACTGAAAATTTACTTCACGGGAACCCAATTAACAGACACAAATAAAAAAAATGTTCCGTTCGAAAACGGTTTAAAAGAACTAGTTCTCCGGGAAGAACGAGTGAACAACAGTTCTTTGTTGAAGAACGATAGTTCTATAATTTTTTCAGAACAAATAAAAGTAATTGAATGCTATAAAAAAGTGTATTAATAACTGTATATTTCTAAGCAAATAAGTTGTTGCAATTCCATTGAAGAGTTGAAATATTTCTGAAGAACGAATTAACGGTTCAGAAGAACTAGTTCTTTAACGCAATTCAATGAGCAATAATTCTTTCCATCTGTCTGTTGGAGCAGAAAGGTTAAATTCCACAAAAGGAATGTAATGCCAACACTTTGCTTCTCGTCACTGCAATCAAATACTAATAGATTGCCCATACTAAAAAGCTTTTTTTTTGCTTCTTGGAAAATCCGTGTTAAATTTACTAAATCTGTATTCTGTATGCGTGTGTAAAAATCTGTATAATACAGATAAATCTGTATAAATGGCATCTCTGACTCAATCAACCCGATTGACAGTGACATTATAAATGTCATTAAATATTCGCTCATTTTATGAATGTGTTAGTGTAAAATTCAGGCGCCTTAATGTACGATTCAGACGATCTGGTTTCTTTCGTCACCGTCACCGGAACGTCAACGTCCGTCACCGTCATTCTGATTCACACGATCCGGTTTACTATCCGTGTTCGTCATGTCATTTTCTTACACGCAGAATTTGAAGAACTTAGTTTCGCACAATTTTATTCCACTCATACAAAACCTGGGAACTTTTGAAGCCAATCGATCTGTTGTTTTCCTACCTTTTAATCGAATAAATAACTTAAAATTAACTCAAAATTAACTAGAAAGAGAAAAAAACAAAACAATCAGTTCCACTCAACAACGTAACGTACTTTGCAAATCTACTGATAAATTTAATTACTTATATGTGGTATATTTCGTTTAAGAGTGGGATCTTGACACCGAATACATACATAACAAACGTCAGCTCAATACCGGAATCACATGAATCGTGCATGTGTGCGATAATCACAGTCCGTCAAATCAACCGTCCCACGACAAAAGGGCCTAACTGCAAATGACAGTTTCACTTTGTTTACTTTTTCTTTCACGATTTACCGAACTGATTTTATATTTAACGCTTTACTCTTCGCAAAACTTTGAAGGTAAAACTACAATCTTTCGATTCATATTGAAAACTTTAGAGAATTTGCAATAATGGCTCCGTAATAATCAAAAGAGAAAGTAAACAAAGAGAGGCTCTCATTTGCAGTTAGGCCCTTTTGTCGTGGGACTATCGAAATATTCTTTCGGAGAAATGTTGACGGAGCTTGCCGTTGACGTTCCGGATCTCTGCTGGATCGTGTGGATGCGCAAAGAGAAAACTCATTTGACTAATTTTGACGGAGGCTGACGTTCCGGTTACGGTGACGGAAGAAGCCGGATCGTCTGAATCGTACATAAGCCATTTCACTACACTCCAGCTAGAGGAATGGATGATGCTGACTAAGGTAGGCCGTTTTGTTAATTTCCAGCGAATTTCAACAGTTTATGTTGGAATTCTAAGAAGAACAGGTTATTTACTAGTTCTGTAAATCCTGTTATTGAATGTTTTCATTTAAAAATCTGTTATTGAATGTTTTCATTTAAAAAAAAACTGAAAATCAGCACGAAAACGTGCAAAATCGGAAAAAAAGAAGAAGACGAATTGATAATTCAGACCGAATCTTCTCACTCAATTCCGACAGATTTCCAAACCAACCGGTTGTAGGCGAAATTCATTCGGAATCGGTTGTTGCACTGGAGTTGGAATTTATTCGGAATTCCACATGATTTCCACTTGGAATTCCGAATGAAATTTTCTCGCCGATTCGGAATTGATTCGGGATCCATTCGGATCTGATAATGTGGGAATGAGCTATCGAATCGCAAGGATTATCACGGTTTTTACATTTGTATTATGAATGTGATGATGGGAACTCAGCAGTGCAACCAATTTATCACCATTGGTGCCAGTTTCACGGAGGACCGTAGATGTGCGCCAAAAAAAGATCGTGACCGTCATATCTGGAAATTCGTTTGTGGTATTATGATCGAAACCTACAAACCTGGGTCCATTTCAGCTGTTTTTCAAAAAAAGGGCGAATCTTACAAAAGTAAACAAATCGAGTTTCTCTCACCTTCCAATAAATGCTTCAAAATCCTTGCCTAAAATTCGAGTTCTATAAAAATCTCAATCTTAGTAATACAAAGAACTATAAAAGGCGAAACTGTCAATCCATTTGTTTATGTAAGTTTCGCCCTACGTGTTCGATTCCAACAAACTAGGCGATGCTTCAATTGCTAGTAAGGAAGGGCGAAAGTATTTGCTTTCTTTATTTTTGATGGTTTCCGAACCTTTTACTACTGCAAATAGTAAATGAGACGATAAAATCACCCGCCGATTTGTCTTAGTCACGAAAACCGACCTATTTCACAAAAAATGCGCAAGGGCGTAACTTCATAATTCGCACAGGAAGCATAAAAGTAAGCAAATCGAAAAAGGGCGAAACTCTTTTTATGTTGATTTATTCAGTAGATATAGAAGGAAAGTGGTAATAAAATTTGCCTGCCTTTTAAAGATGCGCATCGACTAATCAAAAATTGAACTGAGAATATACGATAATTTCAAAAGAGGATTTAAATCCAAGATCGAAACATGTTAGATTCGCCCTTCTTTTAAAAAAAAAACAGCTGATTTCCAATCTATCAAACAAGGATGATATTTATTTTGTTTTTGGTAATCGAACTTGCGATTCAGTTTCAATTCAAACAAAATCAACTATCGTGGAGTACCGCAGTTGGTGGATTACAATGTTCCCCAGTTCGACTAGTTCAGCACAACAGTAAGAAGCCATCTGCTCAAAAAAAAAAAGATTACAGAGAAAAACTCATCGACACAGACGGTTTCGCAATCCAGAGATCCGGAATTTTTGTTTTTTCAATATAAAAATGATTATTCCAGTGAATACATTTTGTTAACAAACAAACAAACCAAACGAACAGAATAAAGTTTTGCTCTCTCCCTCTAACTGTTGAATTTTCTCGTCTGTTTTGTTTTTTCTTTTTTTTTTCTTTTTGTTGCTTGGTTCTCTACGTGGTCGCGGTAGGTCATATGCTAATCTTGTTATTTTTAATTATTATGTTGACACATCGGTTACTGTGTGTTTGTGTTTTTGTGGTTGTGTTAGCATGTTTATGTTTACGTGTAGGCAGAGTGTAAGTGTATGTGAATGTGTGTATGAGAGAGAAAAGATGGCGTTGGCGTTCCGGGTCATTGCTAAACTTGTTTGTTTTTTTTTTGTTTTGTCTGAGCTGTTGCTATAGAGATGATTCTTTTTTTTCCTGTTTATTTCGCTCATTGCGTGTGGTGTAAGTGAATGTATGGTAATAAAAGTGGGTTTTTTACTCACCACCTTTTTTTTGTTTTTGTTACTAGTATTCTTTTTTCTTTTTCTCTCGACAGCAATAGAAGCAGGTAAACTTTTTGTTTTATTTATTAACTTTACATACTTTGTATTACCCATTCTGTTATTTGCATTCGAGTTGCAACTAGGTTCGCTCTTCTCTATAAAAAGATTGTTTTCTTTATTTTTTTTTGTTTTCGTTAGCATACAATTGAATATTGGTTTCTGCCTGCCAGATTTCTTATAACAATTGTTTTTTTTTTACTAAGGATGATGTTAGGGATGACTTTGCCGACCTTCGTTCGTTCGTTTTACAATGTACTTCAATACGAAAGCGAAGGATTCTTGTTTTTTTTTGTTTGTTTGTTTGGGTCCTAGCGGAAACAATGCGTGCAGACTCTATATTCTAGGTGAATGTGTGTTCGTGTGGGTGTGTATATGTCCGAAGATTGTGAGTGGGCAGGAGGTTGAGTGAATGCATGTAGTTGATGGATGACCGGGAGAGAAGGGATGTTTAGGATGATGCAAGGAACGGATTTTCGGGAATTCGGAACGGTTGGATCGAGTGAGTGGGGCGGGGTTGGGTGGTTGGTGGCATGACCAGAGGGAAGATGTATTTAAAAGTAGTATTATTCAGTACATCACTTGTTTAATGGCGCAGTAGCGGCATTGTTGGTGGCGGCATTGGGGGATGTGGCGGATGGCGCTGAGCCTGTTTGGTGACTGGAGGCCGAACCGGGTGGCGGTGGTTGCGACGAGGCTCCACCGAGCCCAGTCAGATTGCTACCGGATGTAACGGACGACGGCGAAGAAGACGACGACGTGGATGTGGCGGATGATAGCGCGTTGGGTGTGAGCTGCGAAACCGCACCGACGCCGCCGCCGCCACCGCCACCAGTTGGCAGAGAATTTCCAGTTCCATCCGCTATCAGACTGCCGGGACCACCTCCGGGTGCATCCGGTCGGCGTGCACTTTCCAGCTCGTGTAGCCGCTTCCACAACTCTTCCCGTTCCCGTTCTCGTTTCTTCTCTCTGCGTTGTTTGTGGGTGTGTGTTTGTAAAACAGCGGGAACAGCGGATGACGATGATGCAAGCGCGCGCACGCAGGGACAGATGAAAAGAAATGAAAGGTATTGGAAGCGCATTAGTACTCGCAGAAGGGTTAGTAAGCCGATGAAAGCTTACAATTTACAGCGTTTTTGAGGCCGAATGGGTACGAATTGATACTGTGTAGTGTATTTGTAACGTAGTTCAATATTGTTTTAGATAATGAAAATCATGATTTTCGTATTTACAAACATGAAAAATAACAGTATAAAAATGATGATTGATATGCTTTTAAAACTTCTTCTGCTTTAATTTCGAGTTTAATTGAGGTATAATAATCTGTCGAAAATGAAACGGCTATCTTGATGCAAGTCTAATTCTTCAACTACAGCATCAATAACCGTGCCGACTCCACATAAAATGAGAACCGATTAAGAAAACGTTAAAATCCAGACATTATTGTAGCGAACAGCTGTGCACAACTGCCCGAGAATGATTACCAGCATTTCCGTACACTACAAAAAAACAACGATCATCGATGTACGCACATTGCTGGTAATGGTGATCCGAAGTGTATTTCTTAAACTTCAAAATCTGGCTGGTCAATCAGCAAACAGACAACTAAACGTTCACGAGAAAATAAATTCTTTTTTTGCCGTGAATACGACTTACTTTACTATGGGGTGCCTTTTTAAAATTTGCCATATGGAAGAATGGGCAGAACTTAATCGTGAATATCTCGACTTGTATTAATGGCAGCAACATAATTCTTTCACTATTTCATCAAAAATATGATCAGGAATTTAAGATGATATTTTGAACGGTGTGAGATAACCACAAACAACTCAAAAATTAAGTTTTCTGAAAATTTTAAAACAACGTGGAAAACTCTTTACTTTTGCTTGGGTTTTTCGCGCAAAGACGACGATTTTGAGGTAGTCAGGCACATATCTTCAACTGAAAATAGATTCTTTGCTTCTTGTGCGTTGGATGGAAGCTGACGTCGGGGCGAGAAGACGTTTTCAAACAGCGGCATCGGAGAGCGCACCTTCTGCGTGGTTAAAAACCTCAAACGCTCAGGTCGTAGTTCTCATTTGCCTTCCGGTCGTCAAGGCAAGAAGACGCATGAAACCATTTGGCACTGCGTGCGGATGTGTCGGTTTGTACGCAAAGCTAGTTTCAATTCAAGCAAGAACGATTGCATCAGCTGCTGGTGCTTTGCATTGGAGAGAAAGAAAACAAGAAACGAAAAGTGGACAACATTATATAAAATCAGCCGTTCTAATGGCTCTAAATGTTATCTAAAGAACAATTAAGATTACTTCTTTGAAATTCGAAGGTAGAAATCATCAGTTTAGTGAAAATACAAAATAATTTGATTTGGTTCGTGCACTTTTCACTGTGCGAAAATCGTGCGAGATAAATGTTCCGAACTGTGCTAAACGTCGCAGAGAATTCCACAAAGTCCTTCTAAAAGTCAGAAATGAATCCTGTACATAGTTTCTTTCAATGAAATATGCAAATCCGAAATGAGATAATCGACGTCAAAAATCGTTGAAAATTTTAGTAGTGAAAAGGGGGAAAGTTTCGCAATTCACACAATCGATCAACTATCAATTCGAATTCGAAAGTGTAAAGAAATCGTGTCAGTTTTATTCGTATTCACGACATCCAGTTATGTCTCTGACATTACACACCCGTACTTTTTTCTATCGTTCATGCGGTAAAGATAATTAAGATTTATTATATCTCAAAGTCGCTTACATATCTTGAATAACTAAGGATTCATGGCAGCGTTTCATAATAACAAGATCATCATTACTTTAAAACAGATGGAGCGCTTTGTTTACCTAGGCGCCCTTCTTTATGTGGTATAAATTTTACGGTGAATTCGTTTGCGAGCAGGATATCGTTCTTATTGAGCTAGCAAGCAACGAAACAGAACGTCGAAGCAAAGTTTTGTCACCAAAACTCGAGCTAGAAAATTGTACCAAGCAGGTTTTGACGAAGTACCAAGGATGCCTGCTCATCGACGATGAAACCTACGTCAAAATTGATTCCTGGCAGAAAATTTTTCATGGCGACGGCACGAGAAGATGTTCCGGCGATGTTTAAGTTTGCTTTTATGGACAATTTTACCAAAAAACTGATGATTTGGCAAGGGATATGCAACAGCGGAGCCAAAACCAAAGACGACGGGCTCGAAGACGTACTAGGAAGAATGTCTTAAAAACCGCGTACTACCTTTCATTAAAACCCAATCAGGTGCCATGAAGTTTTGGCTAGATTTTTGCAAGTTGCCACTACATCCGGGAAGTTACTTAGAGATACCGCGAAAATAAAGGTGATTTCATCGATAAAAACCTGTTCCAATCCACCTAGTGGTGTAATGATGCCTTTCTTATATCTCACATATTCTCATATATAAATGTGTATTCTTCAAAGTAATTTTCTTTGACTCTTACAAAAGGTCCGTCTATTGACAATGACTACCGATTGGTATAGTTTCGAAGCAAGTTAAGAAATTTTTTTACGTATTTTGTTTCGCGGTGTGAAGTGACGGTATCCAATTTTTAACATACTTTACCCTTTAATTGCGGAACCGGAAGACGGATCCAGATAATGAGACCATTCATTTGAATCTAATACCGTTTTTTGTTTTTGAACCTACACGTGGGCGACTCTGACTCCGAGTAAAACGAACACGTGGAACACGCCCTAAACATCAGCTCATAGGGAAAAGAAAAAATAAACAAATTCACATGAATGCCGTGGTGAAACCCGAGAAAATTTTAGGAGCAAAACTACGCGATTGGAGTTCGATCCAGAGCGACCCCAGGTTGCTAAAAACAAACATCTCAAAAGTTGTTTGGGCGACTCTGGGTCAGCTTTCGGGCTGCTCTGATCAATAAACGAAAACGGTATAAGTTTGTTGAAATCGGTCACGCCATCACTAAGAAAAGTTAGGAAGTAATTTGGAAGACAATTTTTTTCGCCAATCGCACTGTAACTCCGAAACCGGAAGTCAGATCAAAACAAAATTCAGGAACTTTGTATAGGACAATTGTACCTTTCATTTAAATTTAAGTTCATAAAAATCGATTCAGCCATCTCCGACATTAGTGCAAAAAATGTTACATACATCCATACACACACATACAGACATTTTGCGTACTCGACGAACTGAGCCCTTACTATATGAGAAAGGCAAAACATAAATCCACCCTACAGATGATTTTATTATTCCAGATTTTAAGTGGACATAGCTTAACATGTTTTCTAACGAATTGAAGGTGTGGGGCCTTACTGGAGGCATTACTATTTTGTGTTTGATCATAGAGGTTGTTAACCTACCTGTTGCTGTCATTCGCCTCTTTGAATCAGAAAAACTTGCTGATCGTGCTGTGTGGGGTTGGGAATCGCGCCCAAGCAGGCTCCGGTGAAAGCCACCTCGCTATACCAGCCCTATTAATGGTTTTTGAAGGGTGTTTTTAAGGAGTTTGGTAATTTGAAATTTAAATAAAACACATACCACACCTACAAAAAATCGTTTAAATTTAGGTCTTCTGAGACCGACATAAACGAGCGTCGAAAATGACTCGTTTTTACAGTAGATGTGACAAATATTTAATGCATTCTGACATATTTTTACTTGATTTCGAGCCGCCAGAACTTTTTTTCACAAAGGTTATTCTGGAGGTCCAGTTTTCGACCACTTTTTCAAACATTTGAGGGCATATTTCAGCAATGGCACGTTGAATATTAGTTTCCAAAACATCAATCGATGCTGGTTTATCCACATAAACCAATGACTTCACGTATCGCCGCAAAAAAATAATCGAGTCGCGTCAAATCAAACGAACGCGGTGGCCAACCCATTGGTCCATTTCTCGTAATAATGTTATCGTTGAAATGTTCTTTCCACAAGTCGATTGTTTCGGCCACTGTATGACAAGTGGCACCATCCTGTTGAAACCACAATCTTGAAGATTTGTCAACAAAAATTTATTTGAGCATGGTTCTTTAGCGATTTCCATTTACGGTCACGCGTCGTCCTTCCCAGTTTTTACAGAAATAAGGGACGATGGTTCGACCAGCCCATAGACTGCACTAAACAGTACATTTATCGGGATGCATCGGACATCCTTGAGCGGGGTGTGTGGGTTATCATTGCTCCAAATACATTAATTTCGCTTGCTGACGTATCCATCCAACCAAAAATGCGCCTCGTACCAGAAAAGAATTTTGCGCTATAAACAGTTTCAATTGAATACTGATTTTGAAAATAAATTTCCATACATTTTTGGATTTTTGGTTCTTGAGTTAAACTGCTCAGGATGATTTGCCAAACAATAGTTTACACTGTCAAAACAACTTTTAAACAATTGACCTATTGAAACCGTTTAGTATCGTTCATATACTGCATAATTTGTTTTCATTTCTAGATGAACTATAGATTTGATCCTAAGTGCAAATGACAGATATTCGGTGCTAATGATGATAAAAGCCACAAATCATGGAGAATGAATCCACCGCAGTATCAGATATCTAGGTTATTTTACCCAGTTCTGTTTTATCGAAAAGTCTGTTCGTCAAAAAGGTCGAATTGTCGAACTAAGCTAGATGATGATTGTTTTATGAAATTTAATTCAAGTGATCAATTGCAGAATTCATTTTGGTTTTCTTTTTCGAATAACTCTGTGTTAATGAAACACGAAATCGTATCTAAAGTATTGAAAACTCCACATTATCATATTTGTAATATGATTATGGTATACTTTTTACACGCACACAGCTAGACCAGTTGGGTCTCACAAGCATAAAAAATAGCATTTGCCTTCTACTTCAGAGCTAACCATTCAAATTTGTGCCTAGTCAAGAAGCCAGCGTAGTTACTCACTAAACTATGCAAAAGATGCCGACCAAAATACTTCCATGCTTCTCGCCCAAATTAAAACAAAGGAAAACTATTGTTTAATTCCTGATATTTCAGCCGCGTCCCGAGTATTGTATTGGAATCATAAACATACATTGCGCTTCGGTGAAACTATCTAACAGTTGGTATTCAGCTAGAATAAACATTACCTCTGAAGTTCAGCAGCGGTTCATACTGAATTGCTAAGTCACAGTAGCAGTTCAACTTGAACTGCTGTGCACTGAAAAATCGAAGACGAAATGTAAATGAAAAATGTATATTTTCTTGCAATTTGCACAAAACGGGCACGTTGGTAATGTTTCTCCGATTTCGTATTCAATTGTACGTTTTTCGTTTGCTCAGGCACTAAGTTTACTTTACTTTTCATGTTTCTGAAACATGTCCGTACGAATTTATTCAAATATTGAGAGAAATTTATCTGTCTGTAGTTTATTGCGATCATTATTTAAAAAATCCAAGTAAAATTAATTACTCTAGTCAGAAACAAACGTTAGGGAAATTATGATGGTCACGTAAATTAGTATTTTAAAAAAAAACAAACGCGATAAAATACTGTCGAGTCACGTATCGTCGATTGTACTACTGTGCACAACCGGAATGTGACTTGCATAACTTGGATTAGTTATGAAATCACATAATCAAACTAGATCGATTCGGAACGCACCACGGCAGACGGGTGGGCGAACGAGCGAGCTTTTAATTGATATTGCATCGTGCCAACAACCGTAAAAGGTTTTGGAATTGGCCATTGCAACCGGACGGAAAGTATCAACTTCCCTACAGCAGGATGACAGCATCGTTACGCGCGTGCTGATAGAGTAGGAAAGCCGCAAATGCTCTTTGCATCGGTGGCAGTCCAATAACTAGTTGTCATTTTGGATAAATAGGAAAATCAATGTATTTTTTTTTCAGTTGCCATATAAGTGATGAATTCAAATTGTTGTTTTGCTATTTTACTCTACAAGGAACTGAATGCAGTTACAAAATCTAGTTTTAGTATGCAGGTTCTGAATTCTGAAATTGTATTAAATTCTAAAACTGAATGCAGAAAACAATTTCTGGCTATTAGGAATCAGAACTAATTGGCTCAAGCGGCAAGTTCCCTCAGTTATTTGGAGATTTGTGTCTTGCCGTAGCTTCTCATCAATTTTCTGATGGGAAGGGAAGGATCAAAGAAACATGGAAGGCAATTGTGAAGTGGGTCCCCGAAAGGATGCTGATCGATCTGCAGGTGCCAAAATGCAAGGTTAATAAAACCTCCAACCCCCGAAGGGATTTAGAGATTTTACAGCGACACCATTCTGCATTTCCGGAAGAATGCAGAACGATTCGCAGTATGTATGAGCAGAAATAAATTCGGCACTTCATAAAGGATGCCAAACAATCTGCTAAAACCTATTCAAGGTCATTACAGAAAGGATTCCAAGAAGAACGATGAACCCCTCTGACTATAGCTCGTTACCACCTAGGGTGAGGAACGATAGAATATCCTTTAATTTTAGCTCCGCATACACAGACTCAACCATGTATGGAGTACCAAAAACCCGGATACGTAGTTGCGTCCATGCGGGACAGTTACATACCAGATAATATAAAGTACCGTAGTCGCATTCACACAAATCACAATAATGTGATAATTGAGTTTGCAATGTCCAGTCAGAGCTCTGAACAGAATACTGCAATGATGCTTGAAAAAATGCAGTAGACCCTTTGACCCTTTGATTCAAATCTAGTAAAAATGCTTTTGTCTGAACGCAAGTTTGCAAGCTGCGCCAGTAGCTGAAATGTTTGGATGCCGCCCAATAACAAATCTTGTGCTTTAAATTAAATTCTGAAATTGAACGCAGGAAATAATTTCTGGCTTAGAAGTTAATTTTAAAATTCAGGTTCAGAGTTCAGATCTAACAGTTCCAGAGTCCAGATCGAAAATTGATATCCTGAATTTTGTTCATGAATTCTGAGGTTAAAATCCTAAATCAGAATTATTGATTCGAATCTCGAACATAAATTAAGAAACTATAATCTAATCAAGAAACCAGAATTAGGATTCAAATCCAGAGTTGAATACTATGGTATTCAATTCTGAACCCTTAATCTGGAACTCAAGTCTGGAATGGCACTGAAATTAGGTTCCAAATTCGGGTGGACCTGAGTCTAGGTTCTGAATTCCGTTTTAGAATTCTGTTCTAGAATTTAATTGAAAATTTCTGCTCGCTGTTGGTTGATGTCGACGCTCGTCTGACGTCCGAAGGCGAATCAGATCACGACCATGTGCCTGACTACCTCAAAACCGTCGGCTCGGGTTGGAGAAAGGCTAGCAAGGCGTGATGAGTGATGAGATCCTAATTTTTGAGTTATTTATAGTTATCGAACACCGTTAAAAAATATTCAATTGCTAATCATATTTCTGATAGCATGTATAAAGAATTATGCTTGGGGACGGGTATAGTGTGATGGGTAAGTCGATGCCATTCACGCAGCCCGCCTGGGTTCGATTCCCAACCCCGCACATAGGGTCAGAAAGTTTTTCTGGCCCGAAGAGGCGAATGACCTTAAGGTTAAAACCTCTATAATCGAAACAAAAAAAAAAAAAAAAAAAGAATTATGCTGTTACGTTAAGAACAACCCGAAATATTTACGATTAAGTTCTACCCGTTCTTCCGCAGGATGAATTTGAAAATGCGTAAGACTTATTGACGTCAAAAATGACTATTGAATAGGTTCGAACCGTGTATACTTTATTTAGAACAAGCCTCTAGAAGACCCAATACCAAATTTTATGAGCATCTATCCACTAATGTTTGAATAACAACTGATCGTGTCAGACGTCAGTTCTAATTTTCATGAAGCTATGGAAAAAAGACGCGAAATTGAATGATTTGTGGTTCGGCTTGGTTCACTGGATCCCCCGTATTCTCCAGACCAGGCCCCCAGCGACTATTATCTATTTTCGAAGGTTTCTCCAGGGAAAGAAATTTTTGTCGAATGATGAGTTCATTGCAGAATCGGAAGCCTATTTTGAAGGCTTCGACAAATCTTTTTTTTTTTCAAAGGGCATTAAAGTGTTGGAGGACCGATAAGTCAAGTGTATCGCTCTAGATGGAGACTATACTGAAGAATAACAAGAATAAAGACTGTCTCAGAAAGTATGGACGCAACCAAAAACCGCTGCCATTTCGCAATGGTTCAGAATTTGTCAATTTTTATGACTGCGTCCTGTTGTTTAAACTCTTCTCTAACCACTTGTGCAGTTGTTTATTCGTTTTCATTAGTTTGTTTCGAAATGAGTGGACTTTCAGCAGAACAACGTCGAAAAATTGTGTACAAATGGTGCACAGAACGCGGACTGTCACTGAGAAAGATAGCAAAAATGGAAGGAGTAAGTGAAAAAGCCGTGCGAAATGCAATCAGGAAGTTCGGTGAGGATGACACCTTTGAGGATAAACCGAAAACGGGTCGAAAAAAAGGTCCTGCTAACCCTCAGTTGGATAAACGTATACTGAAGGCGTTCGAGCAAAAGAAGGAGGTTTCAGTTCGGGATGTGGCCAAAACAGCGTGCACTTCGAAGTCGAATGTTCTTCGTGCTAAAGAACGTTTGAATCTTCGAACCCATAAGGAGCAGAAACAACCAAAACGTAGTCCGAAACAAGAAACAAGGCCGAGGGTTCGAAAGCTGTACAATACGATTCTTGCTGGAAATTTGAACTGCATAATCACGAAACCTACGTGAAACTCGATTACAAATACTTGCCGGGACCACAATATTATACGGTGCGAGAAGAGCAAGTGTTAAACCAGTCCGAGACATCGATTGAAGTCGAAAAATTTGGTAAGAAAGCTATGGTCTGGCAAGCAATTTGTAGCTGCGGTAAGATTTCGAAACCCTTCATCACCACTGCTTCAATGAACAGCGAAATATACATCAAGGAATGTTTACAAAAACGACTTCTACCCATGATTCGAAGCCACAGGGATCCTGTTGTCTTCTGACTAGATCTTGCTTCTTGCCACTACTCGAAATCAACGGTAGAATGGTATGCTACCAAAAATTTCATTGAGAAATTTTGGGCATTAACGAAGGCACATCTTAGGAAACATGTCTCGACAGCCGAAACCATTCAACGGTTCGAAAAAGATTGGAAAAAAGTGTCAAAACTTGTCGCCAAGAAGTCTGTACGGAATTTAATGAGGAACTTTCGCAAGAAGGTGCGCCAGCTAGTCTACAGTGGCTAAGTAGCAAATGTTGAGAATAATATTCTGTTGTTGTAGTCTAATATTATCAGTATATCGAATAAAATTTGAATATCTAACACTTGTGAATTATTTACAGCGAAATCAAAGTGCGTCCATACTTTCTGGGACAGTCTTTACTGAAGAAATATTTTTTCTTTGTTAGGCCCGCGACTGCTGATTTCATGTAGTATTGCATGGAAAATTTCACGAGCACAACCTCCGGTGCGTATGAAAAAAAACTATACCGCGACTCATATTTTTCGACATAAGTTGTAAAATTATTGTCGGCCGAATTTTTCAACGGTTTTAGATTCTACGATGTTTTTTTGTATTATGATATTTTTTCCCGAGTTTTCAAACATCCAGAACATTGAAAAAAAAGTAAACAATTGTTTTAAAAAAATTGACACTTTTCGAGATGAACGTTTTCTCCTACACTGCATGAAGAGTTAGTATGTACAACAAAAAAAAAAAAAAGGAAATCTGTTCGGTATGAATTCGAAAGATCTCTTACGCGTTAATTGAATAGTCTTGCTGCCAGCTCAACTAATTGATAATCAGTAAATTTATTGTCCTCCTAATACTATTCTCTGCCATCTTCTTCCTGGTTGTTCCACACACACAAACAGAAAAAAAACAAACCCCACATTGCTGATCGGAACTATTTACAAACAAAATGTCCCTCGATCAGCACACGGTGACAACGACGACGGGCACGCGGCGCACGAACGGAACATCAACGGAACAAACAGTAAATGGAGCACTTACTTCTGCCGCTCCGCCTTGTAGCTGGCGGTCAGTTCGTCGAATAGCTTCGAGTTCATCTCCATGAACGTTTTCAGCACATTGTAGACGAGGGCAACGATCGTCTGGTTCCAGTGTTCTTTGCTGATCCGGTACAGTGCCGGGAACATGATCGGCATGATGACCGCATTGTTGTCCTCGATCAGTGACATCGCATACTCATTGTTCCAAAAGTAGAGTGCCCGCTCGGCCACCTAAAATGCAAACAAACAGCAGGGCAAAACAAAAAAGAACAGGTTAGACGAACATCCCACAGGTGAATGGAACAAACGCTCACCTGAAAATGGGGACTGGAGACACACTTGGCAATCTGCCGGAACAGCGGTTCCTGGATCTTGACGAACTGGGGCGGTTCGATCACGTCCAGTATCTCCTCGATTTCACCAAGGAACATTACCTCCTTCTGGGAGCAGGTCTTTGGCCAGAACTTGAGCAGCCCGCGCACCACCGGCTCCGTCAGTGAGGCGTCCTTCTCCAGGAACTGCACCACGCAGTACGCGAGCTGGGCGTGGTACAGCGATAACACCTTCACCTTGTGCAGTGGTAGCAGCACCTTCACCAGGAACTGCTTATGCTCCGCTTTGAGCGGCAAGGCGAAGCCGTTGATTATGCTGGAAATAGAAGAAGAAAACAAATCGATGTTAGAACAGGTAGATACACTTGGGGAAGGGAAATAAATTAGATTTACTGAAATGCACGTGGAACCGATATAACAATCACTACGATTACAAGCCCATGGGAAACAAAATATTCAAACACGCCATCAGTGTAATAATTGTCAGTGTGATACGATCAATGCAACTTCTTCAGACTGCAGTGTTTTCAACAGGAGTCACTCTGAGACTCCAAAGACTCAATTTATATGCTAAATGTGCGACCGTTTATCATCATTGTTGACATTTATCTGACCGTTCAATCTACGGTTGATCATAATTTACATTTTATCGAAATGGGTGTTGAATAGGGTGGTTGCAACATACACTTGATTATGGTCTGACGAATAGATAGCAAATAATTTTTCTTTATGCACTGGGTCATCAGCGTAAGCAAGTACCGTTGAATTGCGTACATGCGTCGATTGAAAAAATGAACACGTGCTTGCTGAAAGGGTCAATTATTTTCACATCTATAAACAACTGGAACTGGTTTTCGAAGAAGGCGAGAAGCAATAGAAAAAAAAAATGTTATCATTCGAATCGTAGGTTCCATCAGAGCACATGATTTTGTGTAGCTGTGAAATTAATTGTTTCGCGTCAAGTATCGAGGAAACTTGATCTTACACATTAACACCCCGGAACACCTGAGCGGATTATCATCAAACTTGGTATGGTAATTTTTCGCATACTGGAGGAAAGTGGTCAAAGACGTATTTCTTATGGGACGTTGTTTATATTCTCAACAAGGACAACTTAGCTTAGCTCATACCTAACAGGACACCCCAGATGTCAGTGAAAATCGGTGACAGCTTTACATTGCGCCATTTGCTGTCAGCTCCGGAGTTCCACAGGGTAGTCATCTAGGACCATTCATATATTTACTCTACTTAAATGATTTTAATACTTTGCTAAAATTCAGGAAATTATCCTTTGCTGACGATTTCAAACTTTTCCATCTGATGAAAACTACCAATGATGCTATATTTCTGCAGTCACAATTGGACATCTTTACCAATTGGTGCAGAGTAAATAGAATGATTATAAACGCATCGAAATGCTCAATTATGTTCAGGGTTGTTACGAAAGACTTCAAAATCAAAACACGCGAAATCCGCACGAAGTCGAAAACCAAAACGCGTGATATTCGAGCGAAAAATTACACCGCTATTTCTATGTCGGTAATAAAGCTTTCTTCAGATAAAATTGAAACAAAGATAATTGCCTGTATTTCAGTTATTTATGATTGAATTCAAGCTCTTTCATTATACAAATGTAGCGTTTTCTTCATACTTTTAAGAAAAAATACGGATAAAATTATTCGTCACGGTTTCGAAGGAATTCTCGAATTTTTCCTGTAACACGGTTCATTAGTCGGCGCACACCTTCTTCGTCCATCGTTTTAGCTATCTTATTCCACCAGGTCGTCATCATCGATTGATGTCTTTGACAACCTTTCCCCTTGCCTTGAGTCTCCTCTTCATGATTTCCCAGTATTTCCCAGTATATTTGGCCAAAACATTATGGGATGGTCGTGGGATCGAATGAACGGCAAAATTCGTTTTTGGAGATACTCTTTTTGGTATAGTTCCGATGTCATTGTCTTATTTGTAACGAAAACTTTCATTTTTTTTGCCACAGCGTCGAATGCCCTGCCAAATCATAAATTTTCTTGCACATTTGTCGGCAAAAACAAATTTACATTTGGCTTGAGCATCCCCCCGAGCCGTTGCCAAGTAAAATTTTTGATCTGGGATTTGCCCGAAGTCAGCCTTGACATAGGTTTTATCGTCCATCAGAAGACACCCGTCGAACTTGGTCAGCACCTGGTCATATAGTTTCCGAGCACGAATTCTGACCACACTATTCTGTTTTATGGTCCGATTTGGCTGTTTGCTAGCTCGATACGACTTGATTCCTTCCCGGAGTCGAGTTCTTCTCACGGTACTGTGGGTAGCACCGAATTTTCTGGCCAAATCACGGTCCGACAGATAAGGATTCCTCTTAATCGTCTTCAAAATCGTATCACGCAGTTTCCGGTCGACAGTTCCGCTTCGACGATTGGCTTGAGGCTTCCGACACGTGGGCGCCAAGAACTGAGCCTTGTGATAGACACAGTTCTAAAACACGGTTAGGCATGATAGAACGTACATCGAACATGGTCTACATCCTGGCCGTCTCCCGACCGGAACCATACATCCATTTCTTTGTTCTGCTGAATCGATTGGTATACGACACTCGGCCCTCCCAGGGTTTGATAGAATTCTGTAGCTATTTTTTATACTTATAAAACATGTTCAATTTTGACATTTTGGGAAATCGTGACGAACCACTTTGCAAATTGAAAAAAATTTATACAAATATCGATTTATTCAATTCTCATACCATATCCAAATGCACAAACCTTCCTTTTTACACTACTCAGAAGGTTTGAACCAACTTTTTTTTTGCGTTAAAATCCCTTTTTTCTTCATATCTTCCTCCAATTTTACTTCCTTTCTTCGGCACGAAGCTGACCTTATTAGTTTTGTACAAACCCTAAACATTTTTCGAGTAATGGCACGAAGCTAAATCCTCCCAGAAACGCGTAGGATCATTGTGTGACCTTAGAAATGGAAGTAGACGTCCGTACCGGTTAGCAAATAAACATTACACGTTGAACTAGTCTCATCCAAAATTCTAATTGAAAATACCCAAAATGAATAATGCACAAAGAAGCTTTTAAAGGAAAAATATTAAAGACAAAAGACTCAAACGAACTGTCACAGAAAATTAACATTTGTTATGTCTCCACGAGACCTAGGAGCTACGAATCAAATGTGATATATGCCTGATGCCTCTTTTCAAATTTGTTGGTGGGTAAATTGTTTGATGTACAAGCCCAACTGAAGCACTGTGCGAAATCATTGATTCGAGTTAATTAAATCAGCATAAACCAATTATAAAACACTCAACGACGAGTAACATTGGCAGTGACAGGACGTCACGATCCAAACTCCACACTGTTGCAAATGTAGCACACTTTGTCATTCGGACAGATATCGCCAATGATGTGCTGGGAATCAACGAAACAATAAAAAAAAGCACTCAGCCCACATTTTTGACAGCTCCGCGCTAGCGATGAGTGAACAAAACTTGATTGTTGGTTTCACCGCGTGTGTGCCCCGATTGTGGGCTGACACCCAATGACAAATTATTTTTGCAGATATCAGCTAGCCATGGAAGTGTAAAAAGTCTACACACCCATCAGAGTTGCGAGAGTAGAAGGTGGTGCTCACGGTGAGTTATTTTCTCTCAGTTCAAACGACTGACCGTGTTTGCGAGTTCCCATACGATTGTGCGTCTGCCCAACGGTCTCTTTCTCTTTCTCTCTCTGTCAATTTCGATAGCAGTCAGCCTTCATTCATCAACCTGAGTTCCATTCACCGCTGCTCGTCGGTTCTCGTAACCGTGGCCGGGTTGGTGTGTGTGTTTCGGTTGTAAGCATTTCGCTTCGTTCTGTGTGTGTGTGTTTGTGCCAAGTCCAACAACCATCGGTCCAAAGAGACAGACACCCAATGGAACCGATGATAATCGTGATAAGCGATTAGTGCGCACGCGCCGAAAGCCGGAGGTTCGATACGGGACCGATAATTTTGATTCATAAAATAAGTAGATGGACATTACGGGCGAATCAGTTGTTCGATGGGGAAACAGAAACACCAAACTGTGGTTTTCATAATTTCAAGCAAACCTGTCCGTGACAGAGACGAAATCTGGACGCCCGGTGCCTTCCGGTGGAGGAGCGCCGTCGGTTCTCGCCATCTTTTCCCGATGTCTTCCGGAACATCGGAAGGGCATTGGTTCGTTACATCATAGGTATGCATACCGACTGCGACAAGACACTGATGCCACATTCAGAGGACAAACGTTTAACCTGGTGAAACAGAAATAATTACATTTTTTGGACTGGGGAACTAAGTATAGACTAGCAATAGAAATAGGAGAGTGTGTGCAAGTTAAGTCAACGTGAAACAGACATCACGTGTCCGCTCTCTGGTTGGGGGGAGAAACCACGATAATGTCCCTCGGTAACCCCAAAAAAACATGATCCACGCTTATGCGGTGCGGGTGGTGACGGTGGCGGGATAAGATAGAAGACATGACATCCGGGAAGCATCGTCCCCCCGAGTCATTCGAACAATGCCGAGAGCAGGTTCACACACAGGTGTGTGCATATGTTTGTGTGGATGGGCTGGATTTTGACTGGGTGGTGGATAGGATGGGAGTGCCACTGAATCATCAATATTTTCAACTTTTGGTCGTCGGTGAACGACGAAAGGCAAAATGAGGCAGAATAAAGGTTTCCTTTTACTCTGAGCTGAATCTCGGTCGCATATTAGTGGTAATGAAAGAAGTGAAATGTTATTTTCGGCAAGCCTCTGTGTGTCCTTGCGATGTCGGCTTTTTTCAAGGGTTTACCCTTTGCGTCGTTAATGATGAACTAACAACCCAACATAAAATGAGGATATGAAGAAAACGAATCCAGAGAGCCGGAAGAACCTCATCAAACAATGTCAGGCCTGCCAACCAACGACTGGAAGAGCAAACCGGATAGAGAGAGCACTATAAAGATAACCTTTTTATGTAGCTTATTTCTGAGCCACAGACACTAGCTTGGATACACCTGATGAAATTAGTTCTGCGTTGGTTGGGTTTTCAGCTTATTTATTCATTTGCTGACAGCAGTGACATTGGATAAAAGATTAGTGTCGTAAAAAAAGGAACTTTATTCCCAATGGACTCATAAAACAGCCGACTACTCGTTAAAAAGTTCTATTGTCCTCAGATTACTTCGTGAGGAGCTCTTTTTACTGTAAGTTTGTGTTCAGGCATTTGAACCAACAGTACCAAATCAATGACAAGAAACGATTGTTGAGATTAGAAGTAAGCGTCTAGCATTTTCCCCTAAACTATGACTCTTTTTTGAAAAAAAAAAACTACAATTGCTGAATCCCTTGACAGGTAGTAAGGATGGCGCTAAATGTGGATTGTAAGACGGGCGGGGTAGGATTTTCCGTTTACTATTATCCAAGTTTTAGATCGGGTCCGCATCAACAAGTGGCCGGGCGTTGTCGTGATAATAAATTACGAGCTCGTGACTAGTCTTCTATTCGGGAACGTCTTTCAAACTACAATCAATTCCAAACTCGTAAAATATCTAAACCTATCCCCAATAGAAAAAAAAACAGAAAACTATTTGGAGTACACATTGAATCGAACCGTTTTGTTGGGGTCAAATTTGCATTTAATTCAGTTTATAGGGGAAGGTGTTCGGTTGCCAGCAATGTTCGGTTGACAGATCAACATTTTCGCAACCAAAGATTTGTTTCGTCAATTTTTTGTCGTTAATACGACTTACTTTACTATGGGGCGCCTTTTCATAATTTACCCTCTGATAAGTTTTTGATCGTGAATATACTTAACGCAACAACATAATTTTTTCTCCATGCTATCAGCAATATAATCAGGAATTCGTGATTAAATTTTCAACAGTGTAAAAAACCATAAATAATTCAAAATCTATTCTTTCTCAAACTTTTGGAAACAACGAGGAAAACTCATCTCGTTTGCTTGCCTTTTTCGCACCAGGACGACGGTTTTGAGGTAGTCAGGCACATATCAGTTGCGGTGTTCTACTGGCCGAGTGTAATAGTTAAATCTTGACCGAGAATTATTCATTTTTTTGTAGTACTTTAGACGGAACTGGATATCGTGCTGATGTTCTTCACCACCATCAGTAATAATGAGGTGGTAAAAACTTCAAATGCTCAGGTGGTGCTCTTCTTCGCATTCAGGCGTCGTGGCTAGCAGTAAACCAGCAGTAGTAGAGAACTGAATTTTTAGTTAATTTCAAGAACTAATCTCAGAACCTAGATTCTGGTCCACCAGAATTCTGAAGTTATTTTTTATGTGGAACACATTTTTGTTTTCTATATATTAGAAACTCAAGAAAAATGTGGTCAGGTTTTGAACAAGTACAGCTCAGTCAATTTTGTATCAATTATTAATATTATGTCACCATTTGATTGGAAATATTTCTACGTATTGATTTGAATGTTCATAGCCATGTATTTTTAATAGTATATCATTGAAATAATGATTAATAGCTAACAGTGTCCGATTTTCTCTGCAAAAAATCTCCGGCATACCGGATTTCCCTGCCATAGTCGACGGTTTTGAAGAAGTAAGCGATATATCAAAAGGAAAGCATCGCTTTTGAGTGCATAAGATTAATTTCTAATTTATATAAGATGAACTCGATTGATAATGAGAAAAAGTTTATAACTTCAATCGAAATCGCAGAAAGGTAGAGAACCGCTATAAAAATAACTGCTTGCATACAAAACTTGAATACAAGCTTGGCGAAGAGAAGCTTAAATATCGATATTCGTATCGCAATCATGTACAAACATATAATTGCATACATTTGGGCTATTGATGTAATTTCGTCGGCTACAAAACAAATTCAAATCACGACAAATAGAGTCTACATTCTGGGTTCGTAGACTCTCGTGCATTTGCGGATTCAAAAGTGTGACGATTAATTGAAAATGTCGATCATTAGAAATTTTGGTTGCCTTGTTCCACATCAATGGCTCGAACAACCCCATGGGGCTGATCCTTCTAGTTTTAAGTTCCGAATTTAGTTTAGAATTTCCCTCCAGATCACAGACTAAAAAAATAAAAATAAAACTATGACTCTAGAACTGAATCCTATTTCAGGATTTTGAAAATGGTTTCAAATTCAGTTCCTTAAATTAAATATTGGGTCTGACCACCGAACCTTCATTTAAAAACTGAATTCAAAACTTTAATTCCTGAATTAAATTTCAGAATTTAATTCATCAATTCAGTTTCAGCATTCATTTCCCGAATTCAGAACCTACATGGTGGAACTAAATTGTGGACATGATTTCTGGAATTAGATGCTCAGTTCCTATATTAAGACTTGGAATTCAAGTTCAGAATTTAGTTCTATAACGCAATTTAAAAAATTCTAAAAATAACTTCAGTTGCTTACTTCTAGAACAAAATTCATGACCTGGGTTTTTTGATCTAGATTCCGAAAATTTGCAGCTGAATTCGTGCCCCAGATTTATATATTAGTTCTTAAATTTTAACAATTATAAACATTGGACAAATCACGCAAAGCAGTTTTTTAGAACCACTCAAATATTTCCAAAGGATTTTGAGTATTTCTACTAGTATCTAAATCTACAAAACTGTATTTGTTCCGTTTTATTTAATTGTTCGGTAGAATATGTTTGCCGTCAATTAGTCGTCCGGTTTTCCTATGAATAATTGCATTCCTTACTTATATTTTTAAAAATTTTCTTGGGGTGCCGGTAACCGAACACCTTTTTCGAAATGGCAAAAATTTATCACTTTACTAAATTGATAATAAAGTTTTTTCAATCAAATGAATAAACTTAGTTTCTTAATTAGTTGTTATCTAAGGACTTTAGCTTTCCATTGATGTATAGATGTCCGCATAATGTGCACTAAGTCAGAAGTTATGAGCTTAAAATAAAAGGGTGCCGGTAACCGAACACTCTCCCCTACATAATTCAAAGATTAATCAACGTATCGTCCATCGTTGGTTGCTACCTTTTCCCACCTCTCAGGCAATTTTTGAATTCCATCTTGAAAAAAATGTCTCGTCTTTTTAGGTGATCCAAGTTTGAACGCAATTTACGATTTCTGTAAATACGAAGTTAATCGATAACCTACCATATCGTACTGTATCCATCGGAACCACCAGTAATCAGAAGAAACAATGTTAGGAGAATACGACGGGTGCGGCAAAATGTCTCACTTGAGCGTTACTGAATATTTTTCCACGACTTTTGCGAATTGAGGCCGACCGTTGTCATGCAGGAAAATAACTAACACAACACCGTTTTGGTCCCACCAGATGCACAACATGACCTTCGGACCATAAATCGACCGAGTATAGTGTAGTATGTTTTCTTCTTGAGGTTATCTAAATAGAATATCCCTCCGGGCCTCGGTTCAAAAGTCGGTTTTTACAGTGATTGTATAGCCTTTCTATATGAGAAAGGCAGAAACAGGAAATTATTGAGAGTACACATTAATTCGGACCGTTTTTTGTGTCAAAAATGCATTTAATTCAATTTATACATAATTCAAAGATTAATCAAAGTATCGTCCATCGCTAGTTGCTACTCTTTCCTACCAATCAGGCAATTTTCGAATTCCATCTCGAAAAAAATTTCTCGTCTTATTCTGATTTCTGTAAATACGAAGTTAATCGATGACCTACCAGATCGTATTGCATCCATCGGAATCACCAATAATCAGAAAAAACAATGTTAGGAGAATGTTTCTGAATATTTTTCCACGACTTTTGCGACATGAGGCCGACTCTTGTCATGCAGGAAAATAGCTTACACAACTCCGTTTTGGTCCCATCAGATCAACAACAGAATCTTCGGATCATAAATCGACCGGGTATAGCGTAGTATTTTTTCTTCTTAGGGTTATCATAGAATATCCATTTTTCTTCCCCGGTAATAATTCGATTTAAAACAACCCTCTCTTTGTTGCCTTTGAATCAGCTACTCACAAGTGAAAATCGCCACCCAACTGCCTTGCTTTTGAACCATTCCCATGGATTATAATCGTACAGAAATTGCTTGTTGAGTCACTTCCAATAAATTTTGCAAGCTTCTCTTGCGTTCGACTCGGATCTTCAGTAATGCCTCCAACTGTTTGTCTTCGAATTTTCTTGGTTGTCCAGAGCGAGAATTCTCTTCTTTCTTGAATAGTCGAAACCATTCTTTACATGGTATATCAGTTGAAGCATTATCACCATGAACACATCTACAAGAATTTGATGCGTTTCAGTTGCACTCTTCGTCCAATTAAAATAGAAAACTAGAACTTCTCGCAAATGTTGCTCAGTTAACACAAAATCGGAAGACGAGTAACAAGATTACTGTCTCTTGACAAATCTCAAACCATCCTGCCTAAACGGAGTAGTAATGAAGACGAATGTTTAAAATGGTCGGATCGAGATTTATGTCATGAGTTCAGCAATGGGTAATGATACAGAATGAATTTCAACCGGTGCGTGCACTGTGTCATGTACGTGGCTTCGCGCTACTTGGCTAGGTTGCCTTCTGGAATGAGCTCCCACCTGTACCACAGTAGCTTAGTTGGTAGAACATTTTCACGGTAAGAAGAAAGTTGCGGACTTGGGTCTTACCTCTGGCCATTTCATTTTCTTGGAATTTCATTCAACTATAAATTGTGTCATAACATAGTAACTGTAAGTCAAAATTGTTTGAGGTTTAGGAGTTTTAATACACTGAGATCTTATTACACGGCTTTTTTGTGCCGATTTTCAAAGTTACGCGGTTTTCTTGTTTTGTCTTAGAAATGCATGAAACGTCGTGACATGGTGTTATCCCGAATTTTTGTTAGGTCAACTATTTAAAAAAATTACACCAGATCGGGACGTTTTAAGAATTTCTAAGACAATTGGCATTGAAAAAAAAAATTCGATTTCGGAAATCCAAAAATTTTTCTAAGTTCAAAAGTTTGAGATACACCAGATCTGGACATTTAATGCATTCTAAGCCATTTGGCATCAAACCATTTTTATTCGATTTTGCGGTTTTTTTTTCTACGCGGATTTTCGAAATTACGCGGTCTCAAATTCTCTAATTCCAAAGTCGATTTAAAATTTTTTTGTAGTTTTACGGTTTTTTACACGGATTTCCGCAATTACACAGTTCTTTTGAGCGGTTTCTTTTATGCGGTACTTATCCCCCCGCGTAATAAGAGACCTCAGTGTACTGTCCTCCGTGTCGTATGCTTTCATTTCAGAATACACTGAGGTCCTTTGTTTCACACAAAAAAACCGCGTAATTTGGGAAATCTGCGTACAAAAACGCAAAATTATACAAAAAAAATGATTGTGGCCAAATGTCTCATGAAACATCGAGATCTGGTGTTATCTCGACAAAAATTTGTTTGAAAAAGTTGACTTTGGGACTGAAAAATTTTAAGATAACAAAAATCAAATATTTTTTTGATGCCAAATGTCTTAGAAATGCATGAATCGCTGAGATCTAGTGCAATCCGGAAAAACATCGCCTCGAAAAAAAAATCGAATATTTTCTAAGTCTAAGAGAATTGACTTAAAAAAGTTTCCGAATAACACCAGATAACTTTCAAAATTCGCCATAAAAAAACTGCGTAACCTCGGAAATCTACGTAAAAAACTGTGTAACTTCAGAAATCCGCGTAAAATAAAACCACATAAAAACCGCGTGCAAAAGACTTCAGTGTAGTTTAAATCTATTCTCATATAAAAATTAGTGACCCACATTTCAAAAACTGAATGCTGCCTTCATCAGCGTTTTATGTTGAAACGTCCGAGAGTAAACGATTATTTTTTACTTTTCTACTATGTTGGATTATCTGGAACTCGACATCTTATTGAAAAAAGTTGATAGTTCAAATAGCTGCGGGATTTTGTAGAACATTTAAACCCAATTCATAGATTTCATCATTTATTTAGTATAGAGCTTATAAGCACTTTGAAGTAATGCTAAATTTAAAAAAACAACGTCGTTGATAGAAAAAAAAGTGGTTCGTGTAAATATATCATGCACTAAAATTACTAGGTGTTTTAGAATGAATAGTATTACAACTACGGAAAACAACGAGATGACGGGAATTTTTCTTCCTAATCTTTTAAACATGAACCCTAACAAGAATTGCAGGCTCTAACGATTTCGATGAAAATCAACAACAACATATTAGAAAATCAATGCATTTTGGATATCCTTGGCCTAAATTTTTGTCTTCACGAAATCTTGGTGATTCAAACTCCCGTTTGAAATTACATTATGAAATGCGGTTACCGTTTCTAATTTTCAATTCTAGTAACAAATACAACATTTTTCGTATGTAAGAGTCGTTGTCGAACTGAACTTTTTTTATTCATTTCGTTATTACTTTTCCCTTTTAAAAGATCATCAAAACGGCCGAAACGTTGGGCAATGCCACAAACAAAACTTTTGTCTATGTTAGACTGATAAAGCCATATATCGTGTGATAGAACTCGTTGGTACCATTTTCTAAGTAGGAGAAATCTTTACCATTAAGCTCAACGACGGTTGAGGAGCAGTTGGTTCACTCATCGTGTCTGCTTACATTTATTCGTCGTTGCTATTATTTTTGTAATAGTTTTTTTTTTGTTGAATGAGACGTGATGTGACGAATGATTATTGAAAAAATCTGTTCTAATCCATCTTTTCGAGAGTTTTCGACCACTTCCGTTGTTCCCAGAGCTGAAAACTGGGGACCGGTACAACCGAAAAAAAAATTGTGTGACCACCAGTCATCTAACAAAATTTTTAGTATGTTATAGTTTTGCGAGCAGTTTTGGCAATTTCGTATCGTATTTTGGGTTGTCAGTTGTATGAAGATTTGAAAATTTTAACCCTGCCGAAGTATCTTTCATTTTTATTCAGTTGTGAAAACGGATTCAAACATGTCTAAGATATCGGCTCCGGAAGTTGGGTCGGAGTACCATAAAAGCTCTGATTTCATTTTAAGTTTCTGGGAATTAATCCCATCATTTTTAGGACATCGAGGTGAGTTTCAATTTGAAGTTTTTGACCACTATTTTTGGTACTTACAGAACCGGACATCGAAGTCTAATATAACTGCAATGGAATTATTAAGCCATCAGGATCAACTTCAATAGCGTTCTATGGGACCACAGAACATTTTATTTGGAAATCGGTTCAGCCGAATGCGCGCAAAATCAAGCGCAATTGTTTGCCACATAAGTAGAAATGTATCCTGAATAAGACACGTGGAATGCGGTAAACAGTGCAAATACAGTCAGGGTGGCAGTAAAAATGGAGAGGCAATAAGCGAATAAGTGTCGGTTCAGGAAAATTTCTTTAGTCGGAAATCTCCGATCCGGACTAGACGAGTTGATGCAACGTTCTACCGCCCAGGATCGTTGGGACGCCAGAGAACCGAAAGCCATCCTTCAACCACTGGCCTGTTTGTAGACGTGGATCGGAATCGTCGGTTCCGGGAGATCTTCCACTGCCGGGGAACTCTCCAACCAAATAGGCTTGATCCTCCGCCGGGGACCTAGATGGAGCAGTTTCATGGAGTAGCACAAGTATTGGATTTTCGAAACACCAGCGAGCCGGAAGTTTTGCTGCCGGATCTACCATCTACCATCATCCGACTGATGAAATTGGAGAGTAGAAGTCCAAATACAGGTTGACACCATGAAGTGCATTAGTACCAGCCTTCCCCCGAAGAAGTCACTAAGAGGCATTTTCAGTGACTAACGCGGAATGAGTTCTATCACAATGCAAATCCACTTTGAAGGACTTTGAAATTTTATATTTTTTATGATCGTTTGCCGACAAATGAGCTGAGCCGTTTGCTAACGAAATTCGTACGTTATCAGCGTTGTACAAGGATTTGAATTGTCTTAACCAAGTACGACATATGGTGGAATATCTATTCACAATGAACACCGAATTGTCTGTAGATTCAGGTAAGCATCGAACTCACAGTTTTTAAAGCGATTGAAATCAGTTTTACACTTTCTCTTCGAGTCATTCGTTATGAAAGACACCAAACTTTACCCAAAAAAACTCAATTGAGTGAGCCTACTATTAAATTGATTCCGTTCAGAAAACACGTCACGTTTAGTATGTTCACTTGCGGAAAATCGACAAATCTAGAAGGATTCAAATCCGCAAATTCACCGAATCGATAAACTACCCGGCAATTGTGAACGGTATGCAAATAATGTCTTCCGTGATGGATTGATGGAAGCAGATGAAAAAAAAATAGCAATCAATATTATACGACATACGGAGCTGACTGCAATAGAAACACAAGGCCGTCAGGTACACTGTAGAGATCAACTTACACATACACACGCATCGGAATTCGCATAGATTTAGCAAATCTAATGTATTAATGCCTTCGGCATTTTAATTCTATTATACTAGAATATTACTTATTTCCAAACACTTACCTTCCCAAAATTTCCAGCAGCTCGCCGACTCCGTTGAAATGTTCCGTTTCGTATATAAAACGTAGAAATATGTTATTTATTTGCTTACGAATAAAAGCACGTAATCCTAAAAATTTGCCATATATACGATGCAATACGGTTTTCAAAAAATCACGCTCTCTCGGATCCTCGGAATCGAACAGCTCCAGGAGCTGAAAATATTATTTTTTTCAAAGAAAAATAGTATCACAATGGGTCGAATGTTAAGTTTAAAAAGAGAAAAAAAAAACAGCACAAACCTGTAGGACAAACTTCTGATCGATAACCTTCTTGCCGAACGTCGCTTGAAAGTCGGCTGACTCTAGGAAGCGTAGGAACACCTCGTACACCAGCTGCAGATGGGGCCAGGAGGCCTCGAGCGTCGGATCGTCCTCCTCCGGGTCGAAGTCCGGATTTTCACTAGGCGGGAGCGTTCGAAATAGGTTCACAGATATCTGAAAGTAGGGCAGTGTTTTTTTTATCAGTCAGCATTTATTTCTAGTGATCTGAGAATCAGTCTGTTTTTATGTTTATCTCAGTTCCAAGTTCTAGATTTTCTTAGTAACTAGTAATCTTGTTTAATGTCCAACAAAATCAACCTTAATTTCAATCAGTTTACCCAATTTTAAAAATACATTAAATATTTAGAAAAGCACGCTACACTCCGAACATTAAAAGAAATCAGAAAAGCAGTAAAACTGTGTAATCTTGGACTCCTCCGTTTAATAAACTTTTCGGTGTAGGTTCGAGTGAAGCGTGCCTGATTGAGAAACAGTACCACTTTCGTATCGTGCACCATCAAAGAATTTTTGAGAGTGCTTCGAAGAACGGAGATTTGGTTTTTTGGGGCTTTGAATGCTCAAAATGCGAAGCCGATGTCGTCCAATATTGGAAATTTGTTCCTGCAAGAGGATAACAAAGCAGAAAGTGAAAAGTTGTTTTTTTTTTCTATTGGATTGGTTTTCATAGAGATAGGACTATAATTGAATGCCGTGACGACCAATTAAAGTGAAGCATACTTGGCTTTTTAGTCAATTAGGCTATCTCTTCATGTGTTTTCATACGAAGGGTAGTGTAATTGGCAAAACAATTTCCCCGGTTAGGAGCCAATTTTTTCAATCTTTTTTTCTCGTTAGCTACTGCTCAAATTTTAAACTAGCTCAAGAAGGCTCTACGTTTTAACTAAAACGTAACTAAAACAAATCATTAAGAGGATAATGACCCGTAGCATCGAAGCACCTTTTTTACACCTGGAACAAGAAAAAACGGCAACGTCAGCTGTGGACTGATCCTTCCAATATCCCGACCTGGATCGGATCGTGTCTCAATTCCTTCTCCAAGACCTGGATAATTGAAAACTATATATAAAAATCTCAAACTATTCGCGTAAGATTAGTAAGGAACGAATTCATCGCGATTCGAATTAAGGTAACGATTACAATAACTGAGTCCTTAATCTGAAGCAAATGCTGCTAAATCGTTGCGAAAATAATTTTAACTTGGGGACGGGTATAGCGTGATGGGTTAGTCGATGCCTTTCACGCAGCCAACCCAGTTGGGTTCGATCCCCAACTCCACACATAGCGTCAGAAAACTTTTCTAGCCCGAAGAGGCGAATGATCTCAAGGTTAAAACCTCTACAATTGAAACAAACAAAATTAAGCTGGAAGCTTTGTGTTTTCTTGAGAAAAACGAAAAGAAACGGAATGTTTATTCTAGTGGAAGGTCGATAATTCGTCAGACTCATCCAACAAAGTCGCAAAAATTTGAAGAAAGGAAAACTATAATTAGATGACTAGAAAATTCAGGATTCGCTCTAAAAGAGCAAAGTGCTATTTTTTCTCAGGTAAGTTTTACAGTACATAAGCTTTCAGGAACGTAGAAGAACTAAGCATGCTTCGCTTTACTTGGCGGCCACCACAGCATTTGATTGTAGCCCTATCTCTCAGTTCGGTTTTACATCTCATCCAAGTCAGTCGATAAAACAAAACCGCTTACGTTCGGGACAGAAGAAACCAAGTACAGTATTGTGTAGTGAACAATAGAACGACCTCGACATGAGTGAACCAAACGAACAAAAGCTATCGCCGACACGAAAGAATACAATTGTTGTTTACTTCAGGCAGTGCAAAATTCGACCTTCGATACGAGAACTTGAAGGTTTGCTTAAGGAGCAAATGCATCTTGACATTAAACGTGTGCATTTACTTCAATGCAATAAAACAAATAATGTTGGTTACATCCAGTTTTATAAAGAGTTGGATGCAATTCAATTCGCAAAAGACAATAACAATGTGCACTATGTGGAACACGAGAACATTAAGTACAACATTCCAGTATATATGGAAAATTGTGCTATAGAAGCGCGTGTGCATGATCTTCACTCAAGCGTCACCGATTCTTATATTCGCAAAACTATGTCCCAATACGGAGAGATTCTCTCTATCGAAAAAGAAATGTGGAAGAACTTTTTCCCCGGTATTCTAAATGGCGTACGTTTATGACGCATACACTTGAAGAAGCCTATACCTTCTTATGTGATTTTCGGTCATGATACAAGAATTCCTTGCAAATCACTTGTTACCTATGACAATCAGATGGTCACATGTCAATATTGCCAAAAAGCTGTTCACTACGGTAAGCCATGTGATAAACTGGACAAGGAGACAACTACACCAAAGGAAAACGGTGCTTCCTTCACACAAACCCCAAGCAACCCCAGTACACCTGTGACAGCCGCCAACAACAATGAAGTATCCCCTTCAACGAAACCATCAGTATCCTCTATAGAACAAAATACACCGGCTGCAGTTAACAACTTACCCTCCAACCAACCAGCAATTGCAACCAATATACAACAAGGTGCATCTACAGCAACTAGCAACGAAAAGAAGACGGAAATCGACAACAATACCATCGATGCGGCAATGGATGACGAGACGGAGGGAAATGGAAGCTCCTCTCCCCCTATAAAAAGGGTCTCGTTGTCACCCAACTCAAAAAAAAATTATTTAAAAAATCGGCTCAATCGGCCACGTATAGCTTGTACGCAAATAGGCCTGAATAAAAAACATCTTTTGAATAAAAAAAATAGTCCTATGGAAACACTTTCAAAAAGAAACCAAATAACACACACCGCCTAACAAGTCTATCATCACTAGTCTGCTTTACAAATTGGTTTTCCCGTTAGATATAAATCAAATTTAAAACTAGCTCAAGACGACTCACTGAAAAGACTCAGATTTTTTGGAAAACAGGTACGCCCACAGACGGAACTCGAACCTGCGTTCTTATGCAAACCGTGCATAAGCATTTACCACATTTCCGCCACCCTGAGCTGTGGTAGACACAGTTCTACAACAGCACCGAATTGGTGGTAAGCGTACATCGAGCAATGATCCAAATCCTAGCCGCCTCACGACCGGTACCATATATCCAAACATCTTCTCTGTTCATGAGACAACAAACTCTATACCTATTTTCCGCTCAAGCACTGGGTAGTAGAATATATTTTTTTAATCGCTTGTCAGCGACAGACCCTATGCAGGCTGCTTGATAGCCCACCCTTTCACTACCAGAGGTAAATTGTTATGGAAAATCAAACCGTAATTTTTTCAAACGATTTATTAACATTTAGTTGGTTTGACGTAAAATCGCCGTAACTAAGTTCAGCTGTAATGACTGATTGGAAACATATATTGGAAAACCCAAATGAATGGTAAACTTCTAGAAAAAATGATTTTTTGAAAAAATATACTACTACAGCTCATGGTGGCGGAGTTGGTAAACGCTTGCGCACGGTTTTCATAAGAACGCAGGTTTGAGCCCTGTCTCTGAGCGTATCTTTTTCCGAAAAATCATCTTTTCTGTGAGTTTATCATTCATTTCAGAATAATTCCATCAATTTTCTTCATTTTCTATATTGATGGCGCTCAGCTGTTTCATATTGTTGGTGGTGTGAGAAATGCACAGTGGGTTCGGTGGCGTTATTTCGTGAGCAAAAATTACATGCAAAAATATGACACGAATTTATCCATCGGATTTTGTGTTGAAAAGAAAAACAACGAGTTGGGTTTTATAAGAATTCGTTCATTTTTTTAGGTAACTGACGCTTGTAATGCTGGTAATGTCCAACAGTGTTTGAATCGATAATTAAGTTCAACTGCACTCTCTCATGTGGTGAATTAATGAGCATGAACTTAGTGAGGCACTCTCGCCGATGATAACGCAAATAGGTGAATAATTTGTTGCTTATTTGTTTGCTAACTAGCTACGATAATTTTGAATTTGTTGCTCAATTTATTTTTTATTTTTTTGAGTACTTCGCTAAGTTCATATGAAGTTAGCGAAACCTCCTTTCAAATATGCTTCAAAACAGATCGCAGCTCAGTGAATAATTTGTTGCTGATTTGTTGCTAATTAGTTACGATAATTTCGAATTTGTTGCTCAATTTAGTTTTTATTTGTTTGAGAACTTAGCTACGTTCATATGAAGTTGGCGGCGTACTCAAGAAAATAAAAACAAAAATTGAGTAACAAATTCAAAATTACCGTAACTAATAAGCAACAAATTATTCACTGGGCTTCGATCTGTTTTGAAGCATATTTGAAAAGAGGGGCTTCGCTAACTTCATATGAACTTAGCGAAGTACTAAAAAAAATAAAAAATAAATGAGCAACAAATTCAAAATTATCGTAACTAATTAGCAACAAATTAGCAACAAATTATTCACTGGGCTTCGATTTGTTTTGAATCATATTTGAAAAGAGGGGATTCGCTAACTTCATATGAACTTAGCGAAGTACTCAAAAAAAAAATTAGCAACAAGTTCTAAATTACTGTAACTAATTAGCAACAAATAAGAAACAAATTATTCACTTATTTGCGTTATCAGCGGCGAGAGGTGTCTCGCTAAGTTCATGTTCGTGGTGAATTACTATTTGGTACTGGTAAAGATACCGAAAATACTTGAATGTTTTCTTGTTTTCAAGCGTTCTTTAGAAAGAAAATCTATGCTTGCTATCAAACTCAGGCATATACATTGTTAGCATGTTAGTCAATTCAGATGCAGTTATAACCTCATATTAATCAATTCAAAATACTATTGGTTCATAAGACTAGAATAATAGTAATCAATAACAATAAAGATTGAATTAGGATATATTCAAATTGTGAAATATTCACAAATCTATTACGAATCAATAAGAGTCTTTTTTATACAAGCCAACAATACGTGTGCTAAGCCCACTGCGCTCAATCACTGAAAATATTCCTGGTTTCTTTGGTGTCGGTTTTGCTTGTTATGCTTTGTGCGACAATTCGTTCAACACAAGCGGTCGAAAATTTGCGCGCATTTTTTTGGGATTACATTTCACCTTAATGCAGTGAGTGATTGAGAAGGAAAAGTTGGTGTCGTGATTTCAAAAAAAGGGTTTAACAAATGATCATGGCGAAGAGTGGACGCATGATGATAATTCTATAACAAAAAGGTCTTTGTTTTTCGAATGTAACTTGTAATAAATGTTCCTTCATTAAAGTGAATATTTTCTTTAGTTTCGAGGTTTTATAGAATTCCCTGAAACTATAACGAATCAGTGGCGTCTCGTTACCAAATTTACGGGTTGTGCACTGCTTATGTGGTATGAATTCAGCTGTCACAGTTCGCTGTAAGTGAAAACTAAAGAATGAGGAACACAATAAAATAATATACTTTTGGACGGGATTTTTTTATTAAACTTATTTCGTACCATCAATGCAACAGAAGAATTCAGCTCTCTGCATGTCGAGCAAATCTGGCAATAACTTCATCAACAAAACCGCTTCGATGTTGAAACTGAGACAGCAATTTGTTTTCAACTGCCATAAGCATAAGCCACTGATTCCTCTCCTGAAGGTGTGCATACAAGTTACTCAAGCTGAGTTGAGTAATTGCTTCTCTTCTTGAATCTGTGCAGTAACTCATGTGCACGGAAAGGGGGACACTAACACAGTGACAAGAGGTACTTGAATTTTAAGTAGGATGAGATGAGTGTAAATATACGCAATTTAGGTGCACAAGGCGAAGTGCTGCGATGTGAATAGATCGTTTTGGCAGTCCATTGACCAGCAAATGCAAGTTGCTTAGTGTGCGTTTGCGCATATTATGCAGTGGAATCGCTCATTATTTTACATTCGGTACCTGAAATCTGAAAATCTATAAAATAATTGAACGCGAATAGGGGTGAACATGAGAACGAGACGCCATTGCTAACGATATCCCTGTTTTTGTCCTATCGACACTCGGAATATAAACAAGAACAAATCTTTTCATACAAAGTAAACTAGAAGCATTGAAACTGATGCTTGAAAATAACTGTTTATTATTTGTTCAACTATTTTTTGAATTCACATCAATTTTCATACACATATTTGGAGCAGACAATTAAAAGGAATGTTACTTTGAAGTCTTTTTCATTGAAAAATCAATTTATTTCAATTTAAATTTACATCGATCATGGTTTTCGATTCAACTAAATTTCGTTGTTTTTTCCTGTGTAGATGAAAACTTTCCATTTCACTTTACACTGAAAAAAAAGCTGGTCAAGTGAATAAACATAACACAAAGCTCGATAATGAGCAGTTCTCAAGCCTAGACAGCTGATTTCACAAATGCATGTTTCAGGTACCAAAATTATTAAACCATCATTTGTTGTTGTTCAAAAATAAAACTCACGTCAATTACCTTCTGATTACAATCATTATCCATGTTCAAAAACGAAAAACAATAAGGAGATGTACTTTTACTCGACTTTTCAGCAGCACAACCGCGCCTACGCGCGTCACTTCGAGCGAACTTGGGAAAACTAACTGTGGAAAATCCCGTTCTGAGCAAATGATCCTTCCTAATCACGTCGTCGTGGAACAAGAACAAAGGGCAACAAGGTTTTCTTTACATCGCGGGACCGACAGAAAATCGATCGCTGCCCGCTAGCTAGCTATGACAATTCTTTATTTGGAACAGGCACTCGCCCCGTCCGTCATCGGTACGTACCATTTTGATAATTTCCGGATAGACGTTCTCCGTCAGCACACCGCGCCCATGTGTGATGTACGCCGACAGGTCGTTCAGAGCCGCCCGCTTGATTTCCTTGCCCTTGAGATCCGACAGCGGGTCCATGAAGTCGAACGAAACGCAACATTGCCGCAGCTTCCGAATGAACAGCTCCTCCTGCTCGAGGCTGGAACAGTCCACTGAAATGGGGAAGAGGAAAAAGTAAATGGTTAGATTTTTACCGAATCAAGCTATGTACTATTCGAAGCTGCCGTCGCAGAATAAAGTAATTCTGTCTTCAAGATCATTCTGAAAAAAAACCATCACAGTCGTCTTTACTCCCGTTCCGCTCAATTTGTTGAAAAAAAAAATGCGAAATACAGAGAGCAGCAATCACACAATCAATTTGGTTGAATTAGTCACTCAAACGTTAAGGTATGCGCACAGCAAAATCTGACCAAAGACAATCTCGCAGTGTAACATTACTTCTATTTATTTCCTAATTCAGATAAAAAAAATCATCAAAACAAAGAATTAACTTACAACTCATTTACATCAAAATATCAATTTTCTTTGCGTTTTATTTGCGACTCGTCAGTACGTAACAGTTTATGTTGAACTACTAGGGAACAGTAAAAGTTTACCATGAACTGTTATGCACTGACGAGTCGAAGACGAAACGTTACATCAATCAAAATGTAAACAGATTTCAGCGAAGACATCTTCTTGCTCGGCAAGCATTTCCTGCTTGGTAAGAAGAATTTTAAGGTAGACCACATCAGGATGATCTGATTCACTCTTTCTAATTTCATTTTCAATTATAATAGCGCCTTCTCCTGTCGTCATCTTTTACTCTTTTATTTGGATCAGGGAAAAGCTCACTGAAATTAACTTCTGTCAAATATGTTCTTCAGCAGGCATAAAATCTCCTCATCTTTTGCATCAATAGATTAAAATCATCCAAATGATACATTTTCTTAAATCTAGTGCTTCTATAGTAACTAAATCTAATGAGACAGTAAAATAAGAAACGATTTCTTGATAACATTACGCGATAAATGAAACTCGAAAGAATTGAAACATTTTTTTAATATACGGCACATGCTAGCAATGGGCTCGTTAACATAGGGAATCCGAAGATAAAAATAGGATCGAAGATTACGACGTCGAATGTCAAATGATAATCAGTTCGCAGCGGTCATGGTAACTCGGTAAGTTTAAAGGATATTCCCATGGAACACTTCGGAGAACTAGTCGGACAAAATCGCTTCAATGCGTTGGATTTCTTTTTGGTAATAAGGTGACCAGATAACCACAGCATATTGGAGAGTTGAGCTTGCTAAAGCGCAATACAGAGCTTACAAGCAATGTACATCAGAGATTTTTTTAGTAACGTGGAAAATAAATCCTAATAGCTTAGAGGCTTAGGACATAGTAAGCTCTATGTGCTCTTTAAAATTTAACTTGGATTCCAGAAGAGCATCCAAGTCCTTAACAGACGATGCGTGTTCGAGAACAGTTTGTGGAATATTATAGTCGAACTTGAATACAGACTTTCTGCTACTAAAAGAGATGACGGAGTATTTAGTGGCATTTAAACCATTTTGAAATATGAAATATGAAAGTCATCGGCGATAGATCGAAAAAATTATATCGTTGAGATACAATAAAATTATGAACGGTCCAAGGTGTCTTCCTTAAGGAACTCCAGAGGTAACAGCAAATGGCGAGGTCATTACCAGTTAGATATGATCGAATCCAATTCAAAAATGAGAATATGAAATATGAAATATAATGAAATATTTTTTTATTCGAACAGATCATTCACAAATGTGGAATGATGTTTCTTGAAATTCGCGTCATAGCATCAAAATCTTAGCAGAAACCGCGCTAAGTCCGCGAAAATCGCGAAATCCCCGCGACCGTAACAACCCTGAAAATGTCCGGTGCCATAAAAAAATTTACTTTAGGATTTGAGACCACGTAACTTCAAAAATCCGTGTAGAAAAAAAAACGGTATAACCAAAGAAATTTTTCTTTTTTGATGCCAAAAGTATCAGAAATGCATTAAACGTCCAGATTTTTTGTAATCTCAATCGACTTTGCGATTTTGAGATATCTGAAATCGAAATTCTTTTTTTTAGTCTACGCACTGAGGAGTCAAAGGCGAAACGTAAAATCAAATCACTTTTTTATTAAATCGAAAATTTTCTACGTATCAGAGAGTTGACTTAAAAAAAATTCGGAATTACACCAGATCTCATCGTTTCATGCATTTCTAAGACAGAACAAGAAAACCGGATAACTTCAAATATATTTTCACGTGTACCTACAAAGTATTCGTGTAGAATGAAAGACAATATCCCCATGTTTCCAACAGTACCAAATATGTAACGAACGTTTGTATAATAACGCCGATATAGTCGAAAGAGAAAGTAAACAAAGAGAATCTGTCAATTGTTTTTAGGCCCTTTTGAAAAGTTGACGTCGAACTCTCTGCTGGTTATTTTACAGTTCTTTATCCCAGTAATCCGACTTGTTTCTCTTCCGTGAAAAATCCCCCTACAATTGATCTGGTTCTAACAGATCAAAGTCACATTTTTAGTGAACTGATTACTTATGCTGATTTTGATTCAGCTATAATTAATTCATTTAGTTCTGTATTCAACTATCATAGAGCTAATTGGTTGGAATACAGATCTCACATTGAAAATCATGTGGATTATGAAATTCTGCGGACTTCGACACAGCAATAGATAATTTGAATCATTACATTATCGAAGCTAGAAATCTTTCAGTTCCCAAAGCTCAAACTAAATTAAAATCTCCTATCATCGATGACAATCTTCAACTGCTCATTCGGTTGAAGAATGTTATCAACGTTCTCGTGATCCTGCTATGAAAAACATAGTTAAGGATTTATGAAAATAAATATACCATCGATTTACTCTTTTGCGAAAGGAATTTTTCGCTAAAGAAGTTGAACAAATTAAACCACATTCTAAACCTTTCTGGAAACTGATTCTCAAGAAACATCAGAAACCAATTCCTGCTCTCAAGGAAGAAAATCAAATACTTTTTACAAATGGCGAAAAAGCACAAAAACTTGCTCAGCAGTTTGAGAGTGTCCACAATTTCAATTTGAACGTTGTGAGTCCTATTCAAAAAGAAGTCTCACTGAAATATGATCATATTTCAAGTCAAGTGTTGTTTCAAGATGACATTGCTGAGACGAATTTAGATGAAATTAAGTCAATTATTAGAAAACTTAAAAACATGAAAGCTCCTGGTAATGATGGAATCTTTAATATTCTTATTAAAATTCTTCCCGATGCTGACCTTAAGACTCTAGGTTAAAATTTTCAACAAATGTTTTTCATTAGCTTACTTCCCAAAAAGATGGAAAAACGCTAAAGTAATTCCCATTCTCATCTTGAAAATTCATAAACATCGTGATTGTTATTGACGCCCTTGTCCATTCAGTTCATGTTTTAAGATTTACCAAAAAATGAATTCTCATTGATTGACAACCCTATGCATTGTTATAACCCTAAAATTCTAGTAATCCTCACATAAATTTTACAATTTTCGAGCAATTTCTATTGACTTCACTCTTCATTCATTAAGTTTGGCATTTTATCAGAGAATTGTCGATTTGAAAATGTTTAAATGTTGTGATCTTGACTTTGGAAATCCACGATTCCTTCTAATGTGACTTTCGGGCAGAATGCAAGGTTTCCGAGTAAATCACATGTCACTTACGACAATCAGATGGATATTGTTGGTAACATCTTCATTTTGATAAGTAAAAATGTGAATGATAAACAATGTTATGATTTTACTTCATATTGTTTTACGTTTCGTCTTCGATTCATCAGTGCATTGGTATATTATGTTAAATTCCTAATGCCACTTCGCGGATCAACACATACACAATCAGAAGTAATTTGATGCGGGTGCGACCAATTAATGTTATTTCAAATTAAAAGATGGCTTTTTGTTCAATTGGTTTCTCGTGAAAACATTTATTTTTCGTTGCCGGCCAACGTTTCGAAGATTAAACCTTCATCTTCGGGGCAAAATGACTACAGTCAACGAAAAATAAATTTTTTGACGAGAAACCGAAAATATTTGCAGTCGGTTTTGCCCTGAAGATCAAGGTATAACCTTCGAAACGTTTGCGGTCAACGAAAAATGAAAGTTTTGACGAGAAACCAATTGATAAAAAAGCCATCTTTTGATTTGAAAGTTAATCGGAAGTAAAGTTGATACTTTTAATCGCACCGATGTGTAATATCTTTCCTGACGTGCCGAAAGAACGGAACAATTTCACAGCGTACTGGCCCGCTAATAGATTGTAGTCATTCAGGAGTTTTGGTATCTCGTAATCATCATCAGTAATCAGTTTGCGTAAAGTGGACATAACTTATTTTATAATTTTTTACGTTTCGTCTCCGACTCATCAGTGCATTAGCAGATTTTGATGAGTCGAAGACGAAACGTGAGAAATTATGAATTAGGTAATGTGAATTTTGGGCAAACTGATTACTCACCAAAACCCTTCTGAATGACTAGATTTTACTGTTCGCATACCTTAGAACTCTAAGCAAAGAGTATTCTCCACGAAGAATTGAGTCGACAGGAAGGTCAAAATTGCCTTCTCCTCCTCCTCCTCCTTCTCTTACTGCTGTAGTATTTCTTCTCTTCGGAACGGCTAGCGGAACAGAGTGCAGAATTTGCACATTGAAAATGTTGTCATAACTCAATGTAAATATAGATTGCCGTAAAACTTTCTTCGGAAAGACTCCCCTTCCATAATGACTGCCGCACTGAAATGATTTGCCGCACCATGCTCTACAGTACCATCCATGTCACTACACAGTTTAAACTGTGAAGGATGCACCAACTCTCCTCGACTCTGGCGGCTACCAGCAGTCCCAGTGACCCATCCCCCGTTCCGTTTCAAAATGGTTATCGTACTTTTGTTGTTGCGAGCAATGGTTTGCATTATATATTAGCAGCAATTACGAATGCACAGCCGGTAATCAATCGACACGGCGGACGCAGAAACAGAACAACGAGAAGCTATCGGCGAAGCCGGATAAAGAAACAAATACAAACAAACTTCTTGTAGAAAAAAATGGTTGGTTATTGCTTTGAACTTAACCCGTAACTGTTCGGTTTTTCTCTGATATGAAACAAGAAAAAAAAACCTGATAATTTTTTAATGATTGTTTCAATCTACTGCACAATTCTCCCACTCAAGCCCGGAAAATTCTTTTCCCAACTAGTAGCTTGCTGCAGTAGAGGGTTTACCGGAGCCATTTCGTTGTCCATCGTCCGCGGTTCATGAACGACATTCCGATGGCATTTGTTCGCTTTCCATGAGATTTTGCGTGTAAACAGAATCGAATCGACTGTTTACGTTAGTCAGCGTCCGGACGGACAGTGCCTCGGGGAACGGAATTGGAGTAAAACACCGAGCTTGTTAGGCACTGTTCTGCTGGAATTGAAACGGGCTGATGGCGATTAGTGGAGGAATCGGTTTTGGGGTGTTGTGAACTGTGTGGTTGTGAATTTTGCCGGCGATCCAATGCCGATACTAATTGTGTTCGGTGGGTTGCTTGCGGTAAGCAGGATGAGTGGTAGGTACTCGGGATTACTTTGGGAAGTGACACCACTACTGATGAACTGCTCATTTTAATTGCCAAACGAACAAAGGGCTTTGTTCGTTTGGCACCGCTAGTGGCACAGATTAACTCCGCTATTGATCGAGAGCAAATTCTGGTAATTTAAAAAATCATTGATCAGTACGGGTGCAGCTCTAGCTTGAATATTTAGGTACAGAGATGTTAGTCCGAAGCTGCAATTACGAAAAAGATAAAGCACCATAATCTTTTTCGTAATTGCAGCATGCAATTTCTAAAATCGAAAAAAAACAACTTTTATGTAAAGTTACCCTACATTTCTTTATTTTTCAATATACATTGAAGTCTTTTATCGTGAATACGACTTACTTTGCTATGGGGCGCCTTTTCAAAATTTACCCCCTGAGAGAGTGATAAGTTTTTGATCGTGAATATCTCCTGTTGTATCTAACGAATCAACATAATTTTTGCTACATGCCATCGGAAATATGATCACAATTTTATGATAAAACTTTCAGTTGTGTGACGTAATCTCAGTAAACTTTTCTGAAATGTTTGGTATCAACGAGTATCATAGAGGAAAAGACATGGCGATTGTTTGCCTTTCTCGTATTTTGAAAGCTCATAGCTCAGTGATCTGTGGAAGGATTTATATAATCTAACTACTAATAGATTCAATTTTTTCAACTTGAACGTATATTGCAACAACATTGAAGTTTTTCAATAGTACACTAAGGAAGAGGAAGAGAACAAAATATATGCTGCTCCAGCGATATAAAAAGCTGATTTTGCCACAGTAAGACACACACGAGAGTAACATCGGGCCGACAACACAGCAAAACCACATCAGAAGCCTGTAGCTGAAGTCATCAGTGTACACGCAAAGAACCATCTCCGATCTAAATTCAAAAAATGAAAGTATTGATGTAGATCACATCTTTATACTTATTTTTATCTTATTTTATCTCCGATTTGTAAAGTAATCTTTATTGTTCTTTAGATAACATTCTACTATTAAAAAAATGTTTACGTAAGAAACGTGGTATTAACAACAAACGTACACCTTCTACCGTTTCGTGAAAGAATTAGAGAAAATACTCAAACAGGGGACAAGTTCATAAGAAATGAAATCTGGAGTTACACTTTCGTGTTGTGAAATTTTGAAAATGCACCCAGGTGGGCTCAGTAAAGGAAGACGTAGTCCTACATCAAAAATCTTTTATACCAAATAAACGGTTAAAATGTATTGAATATATTTATTGGTGAATCGAAAGTGAAACGTTTATTATTGAATATTACACATCTGTAATTCTGTTTGAGATGTTAGTAGAATATTCTCACTAATAGTACTGTTGTTGTACCGTTTAATTCTACTATGTCACGTCATTACACTCTCACAAAGTCACTATTTTCACAAAAGTGTATCAAACGTTACAATACAGATACGTATTTCGGAATGTTATTTACATCCTTCTTCAATGTATCGGCTTTAAAAAAAATTATTTGTAATATTTTGCTACCGTTAGCCCCACCTTAATGGATGTTGATATGTATTGACGCGAGTATTTAAAGAGAATTCTTTTACACAGCCAGCACTAGTATTGAATCGATTCCAACTATGTGTAATTCCCCGGTTGTTAGTTATAGACGGTTCACCATGTACATAGGACGCAGGTCGTCAATTTTAAACTTAGTCCCCTTGTAGTTTTATTTCTGGAGTTGTTAGAACTGTTGACGCAGGACTACACAAAATCACTATTTTAGCAGTGATTTTGTGTAGTTTGTTTGGAAAAAAATATTTTTTTTAGGGATTTTGTTTGCCGAGCACACTCCAGCACACCCAAAAAGCTTCAATCTGGAGCCCTCTGGTAGTGGACGCATGTGGTTTCAGCGGAAAATATAACAATAAACACTGGGAATACAAATTGCTGTGGATTATGGGCCGGTGACATTATTCGTGCAATAATTACATTTTTCCAGGATGGCAAGTGAATTGTCGATTTTCCGGTTTTTGGAATACGCCAAATTTTTAAATATTCTTTCAACCCAAATTTTTTGTATATTCCTTCATTTAAACAGATACCCCATGTGCAAAAAAAGAACATTAAAATAGGCTAACTGATTAAGGATTGAAGTACTTTTCCGGCATCTCGATGTGTAAATAGCATAGAGCCTTTTTCTTCTGGTTTGAGATACACGTAACCTATTTCTTCCGAGCACATGACCGTTTTTATTATATTTTGGTATACATATAATTGAAAATAAATCAATATGAAAAATAAATAAATAAGGAACCACAAACCCTAAAATGGAAACTTGCCACTCTGAAAAAACCACCAACAATCTATGCCTGCAATTTTAAAGCATTTTGAATAGTTTTCATCGTTCTTTCCTGAAGTGAAAGTGAAATTATCAGTTCTGCGGGAAAATTATAAACGGGATGATGGCACAGCGAACCTAAAACAATATCGTCATTTCCAGGGCTTCACCCATGATACAATAACACATGGATCAATAAGTCCCGAGACTAACAATGGAAACAACATTTTTTTTTTGCAAAACTTTTTTTTATTCAACAACATAATCACCTTTTAAGGTGATACAATGGTTCCAACGTTTTTCCAATTTTTCTATACCATGTTTATAAAAAAATTTATCTTTCGCTTCAAAATAAGCTTCAGTTTCAGCGATGACCTCCTCATTTGAGCCAAATCTTTTTCCCTGGAGAATTTTTTTAAGATCATCAAAGAGCCAGTAGTCACTGGGGGCTAAATCTGGCGAGTATGGGGGGTGGGGAAGCAGATCAAAGCGCAATTCGTTCAATTTCGCCATTGTTTTCATCGACTTGTGGCTGGGTGCATTGTCTTGATGAAAAAGGATTTTTTTCTCTGCATGTGCGGTCGTTTTTTTGCGATTTCCTCCTTCAAACGCACCAGTAAGTCAATATAATAATCACTGTTGATCGATTTACCTTTTTCGAGGTAGTCAATGAAAATCACGCCATGCGTATCCCAAAAAACTGACGCCATGACTTTGCCAGCTGACTGCTGCGTTTTCGGACGCTTCGGACGACTTTCGCCAGCTGTGCGCCACTCAGATGACTGCCGCTTCGACTCTGGAGTGTAGTGATGTATCCATGTTTCGTCCATGGTCACGTAACGACGCAAGAAATCTTTTTTATTGCGAGTAAATAGCGATAAACTGCTTTCTGAATCATAGACTCGTTGCTGTTTTTGTTCCATCGAAAGCAATCGCGGCACCCACTTGGAAAAAACTTTTTTCATGCTCAATTTTTCATGAAGGATAGTAAATACACTTCCAGATGATATCTGTGTCATCTCAGCAATCTCACGGCGCTTCACTTTACGATCTTTCATTATAATTTTTGTCACTTCACTCACATTTTCCGGTGTAACGGCTTCCACAGGTCTACCCGAGCGTTCCGCGTCATTTGTGTCGGTACGACCACGTTTAAACTCGGCGAACCATCGACAAATCGTTGCTTTTGATGGACAAGAGTCCGGATAACATTTTTCAACCCATTGTTTCGCTTGCACGGTGTTTTTACCCATTAAAAAACAATGTTTTTTTAGTTTTAGGTTAGTACTCTAGAAAGGCGTGGTTACTGGTTTACTACGAACGCCATCTCTGCTTTAGTCTCGGGACTTATTGATCCATGTGTTAAATAGTCTGTTTGAATTTTAGTAATTAACTTGCAGGCACGTCTGTTCAATGAACGATACCCACAGATGAATTGTCATACTCTGATTGTGATAGAAACCATAAAACCAATTATTAACAATGTCCTATTAGAATTTTAAATTCTCTTGCAAAAAATTTTTGACATTGACATCTCACAGAAATATGAGCATAACACAAATATTGTCTCAAGATGACATTACTGAGACAAATTATGATGAAACAAGGGCAATCATTAGCAAATTTAAAAACATGAAGACTCCTAAGAACGTTCCAATTTCCATGTTACCTTTGAATACTTACTCCTAAACTTAATAAAAATCCAACAGAAGCATGCAAATTATCCTTATTTTTCATATTGAGTTTTCATTGTGCTGTTATTGAAAACAACTAGAGAAACTCTGATGCTTCCTAATTGATTTAAAACTGCCTGCAAGCCCTTGTTTCCAATGGAATGTTCAACATAGAACCTGTATGAAATAATAAGTTGTTTCAATACTATTACTGAACATCTCGCTCAAATGCAAAATTGGGTGATGTCTCCTACTTTTCACTTGTTAAAAAAAATCATGTTGCTAACAACTATTACTAGTTTTTTTTATTCGGCTCTTTTGCACTCAAGCTTAACGTGGTCGTTTTACAATAAAAAAAAGCCCGCTGAAGCGCCCTAAAACACACTGGCCTCAGCCCCTAATGAGATTGTTCGAATGACAAAAGAAAGGCATTAACACCCTATTAGGTGGATTAAGTAAAGATTTGTATGTAGTTATGTCCGTTCGAATCGATTTGTATGAATATTTTCAAACTTTTGGAGCCATTATATAGCTAAACTTTGCTACTTTGACCGAGCGGTAGGTGTTTAAAATCTGACGTAAATAAGAGTCCCCAGTCATAAAAAAAATAACTCAAACCTACCTTTCAGCGACGGCAGCTGCTGCAGTTCCGCCTCCTGTGAACTTCTGTACCGCGATGAGCCCTGAGATTTTTTACCCTTCTTTTTGAGCGAACGTTTAGCGAACGGATCGATCCGATCGACAAATGTTCCCGACGACATTGTGGTTTACTCGTACTCTAGTGTACTGCCTCTGCTTATTCTTGATCCAATTGTTGACGACTGTTGACGGATTCTCGCCGGAGTACGCCGTCGTACGGTTCTGACTGACTACTAACACTGGCTTGTTGGCTTGGTGGTTTGGTTTTGACGCACGCACACGCACAGACACTCACAAACACAGACACCTCACATGCACACACACGCGCACGCACACAGCGGCCGCGTGTGTTTTGCTAATTCTTGTCGGCGTGTGCCTTGCTTCCTAAAACCTAAATCCTGCGGTTTCAAACTTCCTCGGAGGCTCGACCACTCGAAGGCGCACACGCACTGCCTCGTAAAACGCTTTTATTCCGTTTCTTCGTGGTGATACCACCAATGATTCGTAACAGGTGACACTTTGCTGGTACTTTTTTTCCTGCTTTACCCACTCCTCTCAGTAGGATCCTGACAACATACTACTTTCTATAATAAGTGAACTTTTCTTCTTCCACTGGAACCGAACAACGGATGTACAACAACGTGCTGAAACAAAACAATATTTGATTGAACAACAATACTCTTGGACACACACACACATCCCTGGCGACTGGGACGATCGAAGGCTGCCTTTTCTTTTTCCCCTACTTTGTTTCTTCCTCACTATTTTCGTTCCATTAGCGTCGACCGGTGGTCGTCGGTTTCGTTCCTGTTGACCGAACCAATCACACTTGGATCGATCTTCCCCAAACGGAACGAATTTTTCTTCAGTACTTCCGAACAAACAAGCACCGGAAATTGGGCGCAGGCATAAAACAAAAAAACCCCAGGATCACCGGGCGCAAAATGCGCACTCACACTATTTCCGAAAATTTGGTCAATTCGAACAAATTATCGCACACACTCGTTTGGCTTGGTTTTTTCGGCACCACATCACGTTCCACTTGTCCACTCTTCACTCTACTGGACACGACCGCCGCACAGAAGGTCGCCAGCGGTTTACGATACGGAATTGCCAATCAATGTGACGACGACGACGACGACGAAGACTCTGGAATGATGGAATTATTGGTGTTTTCGATGGTGATGATGATATTATTGCTGACACACTCCGTACGCGTCTTCTATTTCATTTCGTATAGTGTTGGTAGTCTGCAAGCAAAGAAGAAAAGAAAAAGATAAAGTTTATTTACTGAGCTCATCATTTGTTGGTGATAACAACTTTAAGGCGGGAATGGAATCAGTGCAATTTCAGTGAATATATACACGGGTAAAATTCCGATTCTACACGGAACCACCCGCGATCCCATTTCAATCAGAATAATAGTTGATTTTCTGAATTCGATTGGTTGAAATTTGGCACAACTAATCGATTGTTGTTTTAACTAAACTGTCATTTTTATTTTTCGATTAGCAGAAACGATGATTGAAACAACTAATTTAACTGTTTGAAAAAAAAAATGCTGTCAATTAATGAGGACACATACCTTTCAATTTCAACAAATATTTTAGTTGAAATAACTGGTGTTGTTATTGAAACAAAATTCTGTTAGTTGAAAAATAAATCGGTTTTGTTTGTTTTAGACATTGCAATTAGTTGAATCAACTCGAGCAATGTTATTGATTTGCGAAAATAATCAAAATATACTTACTGATATACGTCATAATCTATTTGAAAAAAAGTTCGGTAAGTTGAGATACATGAAATAAATATCGTTGTTAAAATATAAACAGTATTTTATATTGACATGTAATATTATTAGGGCTGGGAAAACCACCTATCACTGCTGGTTTTAAGCGATTTTAACCAAGGAATTAATTATCATTACGAAATCAGAACTGATCGAGATCAGTAAACATCGAAATTCTAAAAAAATACTTCTGACTTGATCAGAAATGATTGATGTAGAAAAACGTTTTTAATCAGCAAAAGTGTCCGGAGGGGCGAGTAAATTAGCGAGACTATTAAATTTACCTAAAATGAGTATTGAAAGATGATGCCTTCAAACGGTTGAACTAAAGTTGTGCACTGATAATTTTGGTCAATTTATATGAGCTTGGGTGCATCAACCGCTGGGAATTGGAATTTTGCGACGGCAATCCAAACGCGCCATTCAATCGCAGCGCGTTCTGTGTGTTTGAAACCCTTCGCTCCTGTTACTTTTTAAATTAAATTCATGTCAAAAAGCGTTTTATTGCTAATGTATGAACATCATCATCATCGGTATCAAACAGCTGGAAGTAGATCAATGATCGAATTTGAAGCATAAAATTTTTGCGCATACCTGAAAGATTACGAGATGATCATTCATTAACATTTTCTAATTTGTCACCAAATCTTTTTCATCTTAAACAAGGTTAACTTTATCACAACACCGCTGTTAGATAAACACTTGTTATCATAAATTTCTCGAATCGAATGAACATAATTTCACCAAACGCTTTAACCATCGATGTTGTTTTCATTGACATTTGGAAGCGACGCGAACAGATTTCAACTAAAAAAGTTGTTGATTTTGCATTGCGATTATTGTTTTGCTTTTTCAACTACTTGAATATATGCAAATCAAAAACCATATTGGTTGAATCAAAAAGAACTTAGTTAAATCCACTATCCCATAAATCAAAAACTGCGATATCGCAATGTTATGATCGAAGGGTTCTCCGTGTAGAAATGAGCAAAACGAATATTGATTTGGGGAAAATAATATATTTTCATGTTATGATAATACACCATGATTAATATTTCTCGGATCATGATCCATTCGGACTGATTTCGATGAAATTTAAACGTAACGCACTTGACGTTGTTGGGTATAACTTCAGGCGTGTTTCTGCTACGATGGTAATTTTTGCAAAACATACTTTCAGGCGTTATGTGTGATTTTTGCAACGATGGTCATTTATTCAACATAAAAAATTTACTGAAAAGCACGACGAACTTTATTTAAAATTAAAATATTCTGTTTTTGAAAACAAAAACGACGACGCAAAAGATAACTTGTTTATTTGCGTTCATTGCTTCAGTTTTGATTTTGACCTTTTTTTATCAATCCGCATTTGTTGTTTGCATGAATATTTTTCAGTTTTTATGACATTATTTTAATAACCGTCGTTTTAAGCGACAATTTGAGATTTTAATCACTCTTTACTTTGTAATGTCGAAACTGCAAATCGGATCGAATTTGAATTTAAAAGTGGGACAATCGATTAAACATTCCATGATATATCAAAGTAAGTTCCACTTTAGAGTTTACGGTAATTTAAGGTACATCCAGAGCCGGTAACCGATTCGTATGGCCATGAATTGACTTGACGAATAAATTGCAATAGTTTTGAGTCCAAGGCTTTTCGGGATTGTCATCTTCCATATCGGTTTAAATTTTTAAAATGCATCATCCTGTCCGTTCCATTCCAGAATCGGAAGTCAGATTTAGATTAAATTCATTAATTTTGTATGGGACTATAGGTTTATTTTAAATTTAATTTTTGTTTCTGAAATTCGATTCAGCCTTTTTTGAGAAAACGATTGAGCTTTGAGAAACGATTCGATACTGGAACCGGAATTCGAAAATCGAGGTAGCCGAAATCAGACAAATTCACCTGAGTAGCTGTATAATTTACATTTGTTTCAAAATGTTTGAAAATCAGTGTAAACATCTTTGAGAAATCGTAGTACGAATTAAATTTTTGAGTGCCTTCCGAATCGAAAACTGAATATCACTAAAACTGAAATAAATTTATTTGGTTATCGACTATCCAAATCTGCTAACCCGATAAACCTGATTAATTTATGTGAAATAGACATTTTTATACTAATCACCCTGTATCCCCGAAACCGGAAATTGGATCTGACTGAAAAGCAAGATGTTTCATAGAATCTTAAAACTTTTCATTTAAATCTTAGACGCTTCTTAGATTTCATTTGAATCTTAGATCGGTTCAGCCATCTACGAGAAAAATGAGTTACACAATTTTAATTTCGTTTTACATATCATCCTGTAGTTCCGGAACCAGAAGTCGGATCCAAACATAATTCAGGAACCTTGTTTGGGAGCATACGACTTTTCATATGAATCTGAATTCGTAGAAAACGGTTGAGTCATCTCCGAAAAAAATTGAGTGTCTCACACACATTTACTGATCTCGACGAACTGATTCGAATGGTATATGGCTTTTATGTTCTTCCAGCAATTATTGCAGTAAGTAGTTTAAATCAATAAAATTATGGAATTGCTTTCAACTCGAAAATTCTGCCACATCTGGTTTACATATGGCACATTCGAACGATTATGTTGCCAAAAACGAACCGTGCTAAAATCGGTCCGAGGCAAAATATCATGCTGTACACAATCTTTTGAGTACTTGGAAACAAATGTATGTAACAGTATAAAAATCGTGTTTTATTTGCTCCCAAGCATTTATTTGCCAGACAGCGCTCAAAACTTCTACTGCTGGATTAGGGGGAAAATCGCTTACACAAAAATTTCGATATCTCCGTTAAAAATATACGTATTTTGACAATCTATGGCTTTTTGGATAGCTATTACCGTGCGGAATCTAAGTCTAAAAACATGTTCTGTTTTCAAGGACAGATACTGTCAAAAAAAACTGAAAATTTTGACATAAAACTTTGTGTAACTTGAAAAGCAAATAGCGTTCTGTGTGACGGGGAGACCTTTCATTTGTTTGTTGACAACACACATACAGACACACACATACACACACGGACATTTGCTCAGTTCGTCGAGCTGAATCGATTGGTATATGACATTCGGTCCTCCGGGCCTCGGAAATTTTTTCGAAAGTTTGAGCGAATTCTATACCTATTTTTATATAAAAAAGGTAAAAATTGTCTTATTTATAATATTTAGGTGACTCTCTTATGATGTCAATTTTCGGTTCATTTTCTTTATTTTTATGTCATGTTGGTAAAACAACACGATTATTAAATAACATACTTCAGGATCAAGTACACATTTTCAGTAGGTCTTGCTTTTCAATGTCTGCTTTTTGCTTTACCATTAATCTATTAAACAAGCTATCACATCACTTGAGGCAGAGGGTTCAAAGTGGTATCCGGGTAGAAAACAAGAGTTACGAGCTTTGAAAGAAATGCATTCTTCAAGTAACGCATTTTCGAACCATGATTAATTTTCATGGGAGAAGAGTTATTGCTCATGGTTTCATGATAAGTTAAAATGATTGGTTTCATGATTTTCTAATCATGACAGAAGTAACGGATTTCTTTCCGTGTATTGTCATGGCTTTTGCATCGTGAAACATGTGAAGAGACCAATTACTACGTTCGAACAAAAGTGAGCGAAACGCACCGTGAATTACATCAGTCCTTTGGACCCCGGAGGAAGGAAGACGGATTAGTGAAGTGTGGTTTTTAAGCTCGAAATATTACTGGGTCGCTGGTTTCGCTTCATAACATAAGCTTACTATTTATTTCTTCCAGGATGAAGTGCTCTGCATGTGGTTGTGTGTGTGTTTACGTGGCTCTCAGGATGTTTCAGCAAATTGCAATTATACATTCGCTAGAGTCACAACCTCTTGCAGGATGGTGTGCTACGAGTAGTTGGCAGAAACAGGAGTGCCACCCCACCCAGGACTTCTCGGTCGGGAAATGTGAGAACTGCAAAAATACACGGCATTAGCTGCACCGCTACGGGAAGCAACCGTAAACCGTAATTGTCGCATACTTTGGACTTAGAGGCTCGAGTTTTTTCTCACTACAGACGACATAATTGTTCTTCAGTTGACTCTCTTCTCACTCACACACACACCCACAGACACAGACATCGCGAAGAAATATGCGCGAATTTTGTTTTGAAGAAAGGGAATTCAGAATTTCATACAGGCAATAAATGATTCTTAAACAACGGTACTACCATCTTCCGGCAGTGAAACATATTCCGGCTGGGTATGAATAAATAATATAAACACACACACACACACACATACAATGGCAATTGCTAGAGAATACGAAATTGCCTTGGTGTATTCGGGCTGCAGTTGTAGCATTCGTTCGTACCATTCAATGAGCGAAACCAACGGGAGGTTCCGGGATGTCCAAATGCATCGAAGGGGGACAGGTTGGGGGAGTGGAATGAGTACGAAAGGGGAATATCTCGAGAAAAACCGAAGTGAGATTTTCCGTGTACGGTGGAGATATTTTCGCTCAACATGACGACCATTTACGCTATCATTTTGTTGTTGTAATGCTGAGATAATTCAAATTTTATATTATACCGTTGAGATCCTTGTCCGGATAGGGTAGGTTATTTTTTTCCGTGTGTTAGCAAAAAAAGACGATTTGCTTTTATAGGGTGTAGCCAAGTTTGTATATAAAAGCTGCCCCCAAACAGAAATTTTGTTTGTTCCGATTATGTACACCTTCTTACCTTATGTACGAGGTTGGGATTCGAACCCAGGCGGGTTGCGTGAAAGACATCGACTTACCCATCCCCATACAGAAATTAAATTTATATAACCTGTTTGGTAGGATTTGTATTGGAGATGAATTTTCCAAAATTTTAACCTTTTAACTACCCTATTTGTAGAGTTAGGGTGGTTCTTCTGATTTTCATATTATTTAAATTTTTCAAAAACCTCTTCAGCTAAAAAATTGAAAAAAATCAGGAATATTTTAGGTATTATTGGAAACTTTTCTGATTTTTTAAGGTTTTTTCAAAATGTATTTCATGTAAACAAAATGTTCAAAATTTTCGAAGTTTTTTTTATTTGCTTTTGCAATTTTGGTACCTCTCTAGATATTACAGAAAAAATAAATTAATTATGAGTACATTACGCTGTATTATTTTCAGATTTAAAAAAAAAACGTGGGCGGGTATTAACACATGGATCAATAAGTCCCGAGACTAACAATGGAAACAACATTTTTTTTGCAAAATTTTTTTTTATTCATCAACATAATCACCTTTTAGGGTGATACAGTGGTTCCAACGTTTTTCCAATTTTTCAATACCATGTTTATAAAAAAAATTATCTTTCGCTTCAAAATAAGCTTCAGTTTCAGCGATGACCTCCTCATTTGAGCCAAATCTTTTTCCCTGGAGCATTTTTTTTAGATCAGCAAAGAGCCAGTAGTCACTGGGGGCTAAATCTGGCGAGTATGGGGGGTGGGGAAGCAGATCAAAGCCCAATTCGTTCAATTTCGCCATTGTTTTCATCGACTTATGGCAGGGTGCATTTTGTTCCATCGAAAGCAATCGCGGCACCCACTTGGAAAAACCTTTTTCATGCTCAATTTTTCATGAAGGATAGTAAATACACTTCCAGATGATATCTGTGTCATCTCAGCAATCTCACGGGGCTTCACTTTACGATCTTTCATTATAATTTTTGTCACTTCACTCACATTTTCCGGTTTAACGGCTTCCACAGGTCTACCCGAGCGTTCCGCGTCATTTGTGTCGGTACGACCACGTTTAAACTCGGCGAACCACCGACAAATTGTTGCTTTTGATGGACAAGAGTCCGGATAACATTTTTCAATCCATTGTTTCGCTTGCACGGTGTTTTTACCCATTAATAAAAAACAAGGTTTTATCAAAACACGATACTCGGTTTTTTCCTTTTTTTAAACAAACTACAAAACGACTTTACTCCAACCTCGATAACTCAGCTGTTTCTGGTCGGATCGACTTAAAATTTTGACCCGTTTCAAACAAAGGTTAGTACTCTAGAAAGACGTGGTTACTGGTTTACTACGAGCGCCATTTCTGCTTTAGTCTCGGGACTTATTGATCCATGTGTTATATCAGACTTTTAATCGAAAAGCCATGCGTCTCCATCAAATTACCATCAGATGGAGACGCATAGTATTTAGTTCTGAAATCATACACCACTCACCTTCAGAACTAATTACGATGCGTTTTCATCTACAACTGTCCCGGGTTGGCGGTTCAATGCATAGGACGCTGGTCTTACAAGCCAGTTGTCGTATGTTCGAGCCCCGAGCTGGAAGGATTCTTAGTGTCGGTAGGATCCATAGTACTAGCCATGTAATGATTCTGTACACTAAGAATCGGCTGCGAAGTCTGTTGAAACAGAAAGGCCAAATTCCACAAAAAGGAATGTAATGCCAAGACTTTGCTTTGCTTTTATCTGTAACTTGATACCAGGTCTTGGGTATGGAAGTAATTAATAATGATAAAAGAAATTCATTATTGATGTTATTTACACACATCCGCACGCCTGACATGATTTACCTAGCAATAATGTAGGAAATGCACTAGTAAACATGTGTGCCAGCTGACGGTTGTAATTCATAAGAAATTAGTGAGGAAATGAATCAGAACTAATGAATTGACAAATATTTAATTTTTAATATACGGTTTAAAGTCTTTATTTATAAACTGATAAGTCATTTTACATTTCTTTTACATTTATTGTATTCAAATCGAATAAAACAAGAAATACACTGTAGTCAATTTTAATCTCACATTTTTGCTATATTGAGTAAAAAATCCTAATATTATATTATATTACTGAATAAAAAATGGAGTAAAACCTCTCAAAAAACATTAAAAATATAGTTCTTCTGCGGAAAAAAGAATTCTCAGACACCAAGCGCAAATTCAAGAAAAAATCGAAACCAATCGAAATCCAATCCAAGGTGAGTGATGTATGATTTCAGAACTGAATACCATGCGTCTCCATCTGATGATAATTCGATGGAGACGCACGGCTTTTTGATTAATTTATTTTTCTAAAAGTCTAATATAATACTCGTACACATTTTTTAAAAATCTGAAAATATACAACGTAATGTACTGATAAATGATATATTTTCAATGTAAAATCTAGAGTGGTACCAAAATTGTAAGTGCGAATAACATTTTTTTACATGAAACATTTTTTTTACATGAAATACATTTTGGAAAAGCGTGAAAACAATCAGAAAAGTTTCCCATAATACCTAAAATATTCCTGAGTTTTTTTCTTTTTTTTTGCTAAAGAGGTTTTAGAAAATTTAAATAAAATTAAAATCAAATGGGGCACCTCGATAACTCAGCTGTTTCTGGTCGGATCGACTTAAAATTTTGACCCGTTTCAAACAAAGGTTAGTACTCTAGAAAGACGTGGTTACTGGTTTACTACGAGCGCCATTTCTGCTTTAGTCTCGGGACTTATTGATCCATGTGTTATATCAGACTTTTAATCGAAAAGCCATGCGTCTCCATCAAATTACCATCAGATGGAGACGCATAGTATTTAGTTCTGAAATCATACACCACTCACCTTCAGAACTAATTACGATGCGTTTTCATCTACAACTGTCCCGGGTTGGCGGTTCAATGCATAGGACGCTGGTCTTACAAGCCAGTTGTCGTATGTTCGAGCCCCGAGCTGGAAGGATTCTTAGTGTCGGTAGGATCCATAGTACTAGCCATGTAATGATTCTGTACACTAAGAATCGGCTGCGAAGTCTGTTGAAACAGAAAGGCCAAATTCCACAAAAAGGAATGTAATGCCAAGACTTTGCTTTGCTTTTATCTGTAACTTGATACCAGGTCTTGGGTATGGAAGTAATTAATAATGATAAAAGAAATTCATTATTGATGTTATTTACACACATCCGCACGCCTGACATGATTTACCTAGCAATAATGTAGGAAATGCACTAGTAAACATGTGTGCCAGCTGACGGTTGTAATTCATAAGAAATTAGTGAGGAAATGAATCAGAACTAATGAATTGACAAATATTTAATTTTTAATATACGGTTTAAAGTCTTTATTTATAAACTGATAAGTCATTTTACATTTCTTTTACATTTATTGTATTCAAATCGAATAAAACAAGAAATACACTGTAGTCAATTTTAATCTCACATTTTTGCTATATTGAGTAAAAAATCCTAATATTATATTATATTACTGAATAAAAAATGGAGTAAAACCTCTCAAAAAACATTAAAAATATAGTTCTTCTGCGGAAAAAAGAATTCTCAGACACCAAGCGCAAATTCAAGAAAAAATCGAAACCAATCGAAATCCAATCCAAGGTGAGTGATGTATGATTTCAGAACTGAATACCATGCGTCTCCATCTGATGATAATTCGATGGAGACGCACGGCTTTTTGATTAATTTATTTTTCTAAAAGTCTAATATAATACTCGTACACATTTTTTAAAAATCTGAAAATATACAACGTAATGTACTGATAAATGATATATTTTCAATGTAAAATCTAGAGTGGTACCAAAATTGTAAGTGCGAATAACATTTTTTTACATGAAACATTTTTTTTACATGAAATACATTTTGGAAAAGCGTGAAAACAATCAGAAAAGTTTCCCATAATACCTAAAATATTCCTGAGTTTTTTCTTTTTTTTTGCTAAAGAGGTTTTAGAAAATTTAAATAAAATTAAAATCAAATGGGGCAGTTAAAGGGGTAAAATTTTGGGAAAATCATCTCCAATACAAACCCTTTCAAACAGCTTATATCAATTTAATTTATGTTCATGGGCAGTTTTTATAAGCAAACCCGACTACACTCTTTTAGTTATTGTTTTCGATTCCTAATTCTTTTAATTGGAAAATCGCCTAACTTTGAAAATTCGCATAAAAAACCGCTCAACTGTGAGACAGTTATCATAAAAACCTGTTTTAATCTATCTAGTGATGTAATAATGCCTTTCTCATAATAATCATTAAATCCCACATATTACAGCAGGATTATTCTTTCTTTGTTTCGATTATAGAGATTTTAACCTTAAGGTCATTCGCCTCTTCGAGCCAGAAAAACGTTCTGACCCTATGCGCGGGTTTCGGAATCGAACCCAGGTGAGCTGCGTGAAAGGCATCGACTAACCCATCACGCTATACTCGTCCACTAGACGACGCAAGATTCATCAAAATACTACAAATATAAAAAAAAAGAAAACAGCTTTGAATAATACTACCACATTTAAATTTATGTCAATGAAAATCGTTGTAAATATCGATTGTCGTGAAAACTGTGAAAATGTTTTTTTTTAACCAAACGAAAAAAATCTTGAACCCGAATGGATTGAGTAACAGGTGCACAAGTTTCTAGAACATTAGAACTACTTAAAGCTTTTTGTTTACTTATAGACAAAAAAATTTCAACCGGAATATGAATTTGATATTATTTCAGCATTTTCTTCCTGATGCAAAATATCCAAATTCGACAAACCTAATCGTAAGTTGGAAATTTGTGTTGTTTGTTGAAATTCGAAATTCCATTCCATTTGGTTTACAGTTTACGATAGTTGTTTGACAATTCAGCAAATCGAGCGATCGGTAATGAATTTAATTATGTTCAAATTTTGATTGAAAAAATTCCGAATTCTGCGAAATTTTCTAAGTGTGTAAATTTCGGGTCAGAGGGTACTTTCGTAAATTGAATGTCTTGAGTTGCTTCAACGGTTCAGAAGAGGTTATTTTGACTTGGAAGTCAAGCAGTGTTAATGAATGCGTCACAAGAAGTAATTTTGCTTCATCCAAAGCCCTAAAGAGGTTCACCCAAAAGGTTGTTAATTTGATACCACACGAGTTGAAGATGAGATAGATTAAACGACGATGTTGCATGTCCGAAATTTGCATGAAGCAATGTAAAACTAAGTAGGTTTGTATTGAACTATCACTGGAGACGGAAAGTGAATTTACTATGACAGTTCAGAATGCAAAAACATATAGCAACATCAGTGCCAATACAGAATATTTATTATTGCTTATGAGAAGGGTGTCGTATGCTACAATCTGCTTTCGAGTGGAAACATTATATCGACTCCAATTATGATATATAGAGATATAGATCAGCTAATAATCTGAAGCTGTCATTGTAATGTAAACAACAGATCCTGATCCTGATAAGCTTCCACAATTTTCCACAACAACAATGCTCGGTCTCACAATTCGGCTTCGGTGACATATTATTTGGATAAGGGTGGATAGGAATGAACAAAATTTGCGTTCTAGAATAATATTAAAAACTCAGAAATTTCAGCACCAATAAAACCCGCTTTTTGTATAAGCCGTACAAATTCCTTGGATTTGAGAGAATACCTCGTAGAAGGCGTTTAGCATTATGATAGTTGCAGCTGTCCAACTTGTCGCTCTTTTCGTAGATAGGTCATACCAATTTATCCATCCAATCCGGTAGCAGAATATTCTCATCCCGAATTTGATCAGGTGATCTTCAGGTGGTTTTGTGTATATCTTTGACGAGTCTCAGCTCTGTTTAGGATTGATCACGACAAAATCTGGATAACCCTAAATGCATATATCTCTGGAAATTCTTCATCAACGCGTGAAATATTTCGCAGACTGATGAACATATGTCTGTTCATTGTGTACCTCTCGGGTAATTTCCGAATTCCATCTCGAAAAAATGTCTCGTCTTTTGAAGTTATCCAAGTTTGAAGTCAATTTTCGATATCTGTGAAAGAAGTAGGCCGCTGACCTATCAGATCGTGCTGCATCCATTGAAACCACCAGTAATCGGAAGGAACAATGTTAGGAGAATACGGCGGGTGCGGCTAAATGCCCCACTTGAGCGTTCCAACTATTATTGAGTCACCTCCAATGATTCTACAAGTTCCTCTTACGTTTGACTCAGATCTTCATCGGGTAATGCCTTCAACTGTTTGTCTTCGAATTTTTATGGTTGTTTAGAGCAAGGTCTGTCTTCAACGCTGAAATCTCCATTCTTGAAACGCCCAAACCATTCCTCAACCCTTCATTTGGAGTATTATTAACCTCATAAATATCCTATCATAAAGTTAAAACAGAAAACTAAAGCTTTCCGCAAATTCTGCTTAGTTAACAAAATTGCTCATAGTTATGTTATAGTTATATGAACTGAAAATTAATGAAAGATGTATAATCGCATGACACTATCGACATGAGCTGTTAGTGTTCAATATTCATAATAGCAATAATCTTCTGAAATGTAGAGGAGCATTTCAGGACGAAGAAAAGTTTTCAAAAAAAAAATACTTGGTTTGGCAAGTAGTATACAGCCGAGGTCGAGCAAGCCAAAGTTCCACATCACTAAAGTAACGGTAAACAAGGAAATATATCGCGAAAAATGTCTAAAGAAGCGATTGTTACCATTCCTACGCAGCCATGACGTTCTCTCGCTATTCTTGTCTGATTTGGCATCTTCTCACTACGTGTCTCGGGTTGGCGGAACAATACATAAGGCAATGGTCTTACAAACCAGCTGTCGTATGTTCGAGCCCCGACCTGGAAGGATTCGTAGTGTCAGTAGAATCGAAGCACTAGCCATGCAATGGTTCTTTACAGACTGAATCGGCTGCGAAGTCTGTTGAAACAGAAGGTCAAATTCCACTACAGGAATGTAATACCAAGGCTTTTTTTCACTACGTCAAAGATGTTTTGGAATGGTATAAAGCGAATGAAGACCATGTTGAGGCGAATCCACCTAACTGCTAGGAGTTGCGGCCCAGCGGTATTGGGTTCTCGTCTCTCAATTTAAACAACAAGCGAAAGCTCGAAAATGTTGGATAAAAGTAGCGAAATCTGCACAGTTCGTAATGTCTTTATGCAGCCTAATTAAGTAATTTCAACTGCGTTTAAGATAACTAATCAAGCACAATTAAATCAATAACAAATGCATCTTGCATTGAAGTAACAGAAAATTTGTTAGATTTCAAATTTAATTTGTCCAGATTTTGTTGCGAACAAGCTTTAGAATGTCACACTTTCTGTTCGTCCAACTTGGTTCTTGCAGTGCTACGACCACGAAAATGCAAGTTTGAAGCTCGTCATGCAGTATTCGATCATATCTTGTGAAGCAAATCGAATTTCAGTCGCAGCAAATCGAATTTGCCCTATACAGCAAAGCAATGCACCTGAAAAATTGTTCTCGTTGAAAAAAAAATTGATGACCGTTTTCAACACAAGAAATGCCTCGTGAATGCATTAGTTTATACCAATCTACAGAATGAAAAATTGCCTCACCAATAATAACGCAAATAGGTGAATAATTAGTTACGGTAATTTTAAATCTGTTGCTCAATTTTGTTTTAGTTTTTCGAGTACTTCGCTAAGTTCATATAAAGTTTACGAAGGACCTCTCCCAAATAAGCTTGACAACAAATCCAAACCCAGTGGATAATTTGTTGCAATAGAGGCTACAAATTTCAAGAAAACATAAATTTAACTACAGAAAGAAAGAATACGATTTAATGAGAAAAATGGGCAGTGATTTTTTTTATCACGTGATCAGCCGGTCAACATTTATCAAGTTTTCCTTTAATTCGGAACCGGTAAGATCCAAAGCGACTGCCAATGTTACATCGATAAAAGCGATAGGAAGCAAGAAATTTTCCAGGAAAGATATTCTTTAGTCACAAGCTTCGAGTTTCGGAACCATGTGGAACGACAGCTGATTCCGAGCGGTTTACAACGACAACGTGGAGGAGGTGGTGGTGGTGTTTGCACGTTTTCGGAATCCAGTAAATCGATTCCCACCACGCGAATAGGAATGCCCCATCGAAAATGCTAGTGTAGCTGTATGCGTACCTACCTACTTTGTATCAAGTCAAGTCGGTACAAACATCCGAAATTCAATGGTATCGACCGGAGCAGCCAGCAAGCAAAGCGTACGAGCGTCCGTACGCTGGTAGCTGGATGCGTTGGCGAGAATTGCGTTTTCAATTGACGTCAGCCGTACACATAAATTCGCTCGTTTTCCACCACCCGATAATCTCAAGGTAACTTCGGTGGTGACCGAGTCGGATTTACTACGGCAAACTACGTGGAACCGAACTCCGATTACTGGTAATTCGAACTCAACGACGGGTGATGTATGTTTATTTGTTTTGGCTGGTTTTTGAGAATGTGCGTAGTGGAGTTTTATTTTTCTTCGAAGTGCTAGACAATCAGAAAATTTATTTGAGCGCTCTAAAAAAGCTACATTCTCGGTCGCAATTCAATCCGTGTGTAATCGAAGTTCGATTGAGATTTGAGTTTTTTTTAATATTTCGGAATTTTCGGTACCAGATGGTTTAGTACACATAGTTGTTTTACTCATTTAATATGTTTCGCCTTTGACTCATCAGTGCGTTAGCAGTTTAAATCGAACTACCAATGTCATCTTGCGGTTCAACTTATTATGATTCTAGCAAAAATATCTTATATAAGCAAACGTGCAAATAAAAATGTATACTGAATAACAAAAAACTATGCGTGTTATAAGTACATTTAAAATCAGGTGCGTAATCGTCGGATGCCTACAGTCGTTGCACATCCCCTATCATTTGTGTGTATTAATTCACTCCTAAAAAGTAGCTCCACTGCATTGAGTCAATCCACTCGATAAGTGAAACCCCGTGAGAAAATTCCCAACTGATTGCCGGTTGTCGCCGTCAGCAGTATAATTCTCATTAAAACCTAACTTGCCCCAAGAACCTGCCTGAATAGTAATACAAATGTGAACGCATGAAGTAAAATGATTTCAAAAAAAAAATCCTCAAGTTGTCATGTGGCTAATATGAGATTTCCTGCTATCGAACTCGAACTCAGGAAATATGTTAAATGGCTCAAAATACATGGCCATGGTTCTGTCCGGGCAGATTTCTGAACATCAGCATTCAGGATCTCATTGTTATATACTTTATTTATTCGTCTGATAAGCAGCAAAATAGTAGATATTACTAACTGTTGTTTTTCTACCTTTGTCAGGTGTTACTGATTCAAAAAGTCGCACAGTACACAAATTTACTTCCTTTGTCTGTCTCGGGGGCACCTTTTATCAAGCCCGTGTACGCCCAACGGCTGCAATCGGACAGCAATTGCGTATCGCTCGCTTATCACATTTCTCATCCGTAGAGTTGCTACTAAGTTGATAAGAATAGTAATTCCGACTGAATTTATCACTAATTTACGCTAGCTGAATTCCGCAACTCAGTTCATCAGAGTGATTTCATTCATTAGGTAGTTAGACATCAGTCAATCAACGAAGAACTGCTTTTTTAAATTAATGTACATTCAAGTTCCGGTTCCTGAGTGACCGAATGATCAGTGTTGAGGGAGATGAAGAATCTGTTCGTTGAATTTCTCGGTTATCACGATTGGTGCCCAAACAAAGATCCCATTGGTTGAAACGTTTTTTTTTTCGATACTCAGTTGCGGAACTCCTGACACCAGAAAAAAGTCTCGGGAGATGTTTTCATAATATAGGGGAGACCAATTGACAATAAACATATTTAACACTAGATTTACGGACCGAGCCAATTTGACTCATAAAACATTTGTTCACTATATGTTCGTTCGCAAAAAAATCTGTTTCAAAACAAGAGCTTATATATAAAAAATATTTTCCATGATTGTTTTGATAGTAAACATTTAATTTAAATTGATTTGGAACTTTTTCTTTGAAAAAAAAACTTCAGCTTTCTTGTGTAAGTCAAATTAGCTCACTCCAGTAGAAAAGGTATATAACCCAAATCCGTATATCTAGTGTTAAAACTGGGTTTTTCCCAAGACATCTCTAGCGTGTCATCCCGTGTCATTTCGGGGGGAGGGGATTGTGAATCCCTAAAACACCCCCTAGATACGCACCCTCCTGACACGGATTTCGTATCAATTTCTTAGAGATAGAGGTTTTTCTTTTGTCGTTCTATTTCTATTATTTTTACTAATCATTTATTTGACATCACTCATGACTTCTATTGGTAATTCAGGGTCCAATGGTTTTATTTTTTTTTCATTTATTCTATTGATATGGGCCAAGATGATTAATAAAATCACTGCGATGCATCTTTGTGCTGGGTCTATTCGATGCTGTTTTCCTTGGAGGAGAGGTGGTCTCTTAATTCCATCCAGCGAGGATGTGGGGCTATTGATTCACTAAATGTGCCTTCGTCCATTGACTCGTTATCGCTGGTTCCGCTATCATTGATATTGCTGGAAGTATAATTATAAATTTTGCCCAATAAAATCATAACGTTTCAGAAAAAAATTGTTCCGTTTTTGTTTTTCAATTTTTCACGAATAAAAATTACGATTATTGATTAAAGTTTTGTGAAATAACTAATAAACGTGCAGAAATTGCGTGTGAAAACAGAATTTGGTGTATGAGAAATTCTGTTCTCTCGGTAATTATTGCTGTAAGCAGCTTGAGTCCATCTAGGTATCAATTTTTCTAGTAACATATTATGTCACATTCGAACAAATATGTTGCCAAAAGAGAACCGTGCTTAAATCGAAACATAAGAAAATGTCAGGAAAAAGTGCTAAAAAAAGTGAATACAGCAGATCTTTAAAAAACGTTGTTAAGTTTACTTCCAAACGCCGCTTCATCGTACCGAGCTCAAAACTCATACTACTGCAAGATAGGGAGGAAGAGTTGCTTACACAAAAATATCAAAAAACCGTTCAAAGTGGACGAATTGTAACAATCTACGGCTTGTTGGTTAGGTATTACAAAAGTCTTGAAATATTTTTTTTTCAATATTTTTTTTAATTTTATTTTCGATAAATGAATTTTTATAACTCGAAAAATAAACATTGGATCTGAAAACAAAATCAATAGCGTAGGGGAGACCGGGGCTGGTTGGTTTAAGGGGCAGGTTGACCGAGTGGCTTTTCAGAAAAAAAACTAGTATGAGCAGTGGCGACATCTATAGTGATTTTAATGAAGTATTAGTAAGTGTAGTAAGTGTTTTTGTACAGGAGCACGTTTGTAATTTTTTCGACTCTGATGAGTAAATTTATATTTTTGTTAAGAAATATACGTAACGGGGATGAATTTTTATCCAATTTCCAAAAACCTGGTACCATTGGAAAGGGTATTCCAAACTTTACAAAATGGCATATCTGGATATTCGTGAAATGTTTATTGTTGAATTTTACAACTGTGTACGTACACAATTTATTAATATTATTATCAGATTGAAATAAGAGATTATGATTATTGAAAATCGGAAATTGGAATGCTGACGAAAAAGATGATTCCAACATTTTATGCCATCAAACTTTTTAGAATCCCTGACAGGATTTTTCGCAGATAGACAAAACTCGGACCTCTTCCCAAGGCGAGTCTGCAAACTGATTCGGAGGAGCGCCAATGTCGTAAATAGCGGATTGATCCAAATTTTGCTCAAAAGATGTATCTTTATGACAGAGCAAATCGTTTATCAAAAAGGCTAACCAGTAACAGAGTAAAGAAATTCTGAGAGCGGAACTCGGCCAACCAGCCCCGGTATACCCTACTGGCTCGACTTTTCATTTGGTACTAGAGTTCGATCAAAATCAGCTTAGCCATCTCTGAATTCTACACCTTTTTGTTCAGTACACACAAGCAAAAAACACACGCTCAGACATTTACTCAGTTCGTCGAGCTGAATCGACTAGTATATTACACATGTGGTTAGAACATCATATGCGATGAAGAATAAGTAAGGTAAGAAACTATATATACCTAGTTTGTATAGAAATAAACCTGAATACATCTATGATTTGCACAAAAATGCAAATCTATTTGTAAATTAGAGATGGTCGGGTAAGAATTTGTTCAAACCCGAACCCGACTCGTACCCGATCGAAAGTAAAAATACTTTTGACTCGAACCCGACTCGAAGTTAAGCTTTCTTCCAAACCCGAACGCGACCCGCACCCGATAAAAAAGATCCGTACCTTTATCCGTACCCGACCCGAACGCGAAAACAGTCCCGAACCCCGAAAAACACCAGATACTCGACCCAATTTTTCAACCCGAACCCAATCCGTTCCCGTTGAAAATGAAAAAATCGTGACACGTGCCCGACCCGAATCCGACAAACACTATGACTACGGATATTGGGCGGGTCATTTCGCTGAAAGCCATTTCGCTAAAAGTCGTTTCGCCGAATACCATTTCACCGAATGGGTCATTTCGCCGAAAGGTTGTTTTGTCGAAAGGGTCGATTTTACGGAAGGGTAATTTTGAATACATAACATAAGCGGCGGCCTCTTGCATACAAACCTGTAATCGTCTCGTTTGCCCGGTCTACTCAAAGCGAGGTTTCTTTGCTTCAGTTAGGTCCGAACGAGCGAAACGGCATTCGGCGAAATGACCCTGATCCGGTCGGGTTCGGGTCAGATTTCAGATACAAATACCCGAAACCCCACCATCTCTAATGTAAATGTATAAGGTTCTGAATGACTTTTTCTAATTTTTTGATCAAACATTGCACAGTGGTCCGAAAAGGGAAATTAGCGTGACAAAAATATTTTCACTATTAAATAATAGTTTTTTGTAGTTGGTGTCTTCACAAAAGTTGTTTGTATTCAAATGGCACTCCTTTTGATGAAAAATGTTACTAGGGTGGTCCTAATTTAGATTGAAATCTGTAATCTAACTTTCTTAATTGAACTCAGAAATGATTTTGTTGTACAATAAAGTTATAGGGATTTTATTGCGAGCAACTTTGCTGAAAATAGTACCTCTCTAGCTCTTCGTTTGATCGAGTTTCATCAATTTTCCCGAGTAAAAGTAGGGTGGCTACTGAAAAATCACTTTTTTCGTTCTAGCTTTTTTGTGAAACGTTCCACGGAAAAGTTGTCTTCAGAAGAGTTGTTGGACTAATCATTGCTCACAATTTCGCTCAACCAAGTTTTTTTCATATAATCTACCAGTAAAAAGTTATGATTATTTTTCCATCAAAAATTAGTCAAGCTTCAAATATCAATATTCATTAGATGCCAGATCGATAAAAATGTATCATATGCGGTTCCTGAAAGGTCATAATATAAGTAAAAGTTTATGCGAAAATTGGAAGGGTGTTATTTTTTTAACTTATTAAATTAGTTTTAAAGATACCTTCAAAAACTCAAAAACATTACATAACTCTTAAACGCCTTAACGTATCAACATACTTCCTTCGGCAAAATGATAGTATCAAATTAGTTCTACAAGTGTTCCATACATTTCGTATTCGAGAAATGAGAAGCACAAAAACTACAGCCGAAAATAGATTTGTTGTATATCAAAGCACTTCCTGAAACCCAAGAAAAAATTAGTTTGGTAAAATGAGTAGAATGTATTTATTCGAACCAAAACTCATTGTGCGCCGTTTTCCGGTTTTTACAGCCTATTCGGTACACAAGTGGATGAAAAAGAAGGGCCAGTGTCATAGGCGTCTCGACACGATGTGGATAGAAATATTTACATTTTACTAACTTGCACCAATTTGTGGGAATGGTTGTCGAGATTATGAAAATTTCTGTTCATAGATTTATCATGGCCAACTAGTTCGAAATAACCATATTACACAGTATCTCTAATCCTCAGTTGCTCAAACTCAATTGAAGTAGTTATTTTGGTAATAAATAATTTAAATTGCTCTGCAATCTATTTTCGGCTGCAGTTTTTGTGTGTCTCATTTCTCGGAAGGACAATGTATGGAACACTTGTAGAACTAATTTGATACTATTATTCTGCTGAAGGAAGTATGTTGATACGTTAAGGCTTTCAAAAGTTATGGAATGTTTTTGAGTTTTTTTTAAGGTATTTTTAAAACTAATTTAAATAAGTTAAAAAAATAACACCCTCCCAATTTTCTCTTAAATTTTTACTTATATTATGACCTTTCAGAAACCGCATAGGATACATTTTTATCGATCTGGCATCTAATGAATATTGACATTTGAAGCTTGACTAGCTTTTTCATATGAGCTACCAGTAAAAAATTATGATTATTTAATCATAACTTTTTACTGGTAGCTCATATGAAAAAGCTAGGTTGAACAAAATTGTGCGCAATAATTGGTACAACTCTTCTGAAGACAACTTTTCCGTAGAACGTATCACAAAAAAGTTATAACAAATAAAGTTAATTTTCTGGAGCCACCCTACTTTTATTCGGGGAAATTGATGTAACTCGATCAAATGAAAAGCTAGAGATTTGCTTTTTTTCAGCAACGTTGCTCAAAATAAAATTTTCTACAACTTTATTGAACAACAAAATCATTTTTAAGTTCAATTAAGAAAGTTAGATTTCAGATTTCAATCTAAATGAGGACCACCCTAGTAACATTTTTCATTAAAAGAAACGCCATTTGATTACGAACAACTTTTGTAAATACACCAACTACAAAAAACTAATATTTAATAGTGAAAATATTTTTGTCACGCTAATTTCCCGTTTCGGACCATACACGGAAAGACCGAAATCAGCATTTTGGCAAAAAAATTAGTTGATTTTCTGATTTTAGTTAGTTATTTTTTGAGACAACTAAAAAAATCCTACTTTTGCTAATTTAGATTTTTTTAATTCTCATTCCCTTAATAATAGTAAAATATTAGTTGAAATAACTGTTTTTTTAGTTGAATTCACCTATTTAACGTGCTGTCATTTTTTAACTAAAGCAAACTCCATTTCCATTCACCTAATTTTTTAGTTGAATGAGAGAAATAAAACGATGTTTTCAACCAACATAAATGGTTCAATTGACTTCTGCAATTTGCGGCTATATGGCGCACTGTCACCGAACAAAATTTTAACACCGTAATGACTACTAGCCACTAGATGGCACACTACTACCGAAAAATTTCACTCGCAGCTGTCTTTTCTATATTGGCAGGTGTAAATACGATTTTGTTTTGGAGAAAAAGACATAAACGAAACATAAACTTCTTTTTGCAAATTTTTCTTCTAAATCGCTGTTTTCTTCATTCGACTTCGCGAAATCGACTCTGTCACTAAAAACTTTGTGCACTCGGAAAAAATAAACCGAATATATATACAATTAGAGTGCAACATTCGAGACTCACTTCACTGTTCCGCGTAAAAACATTATTACGCACAATCGCTTCAAATTCTGAGTAAATCCACTTTCTACTAAGAGTTTACGTCATTTTTATACATCGGTTTCGAAATTTATAAATGGATATATCGTAACACATGTGAAAAACTTCAAAACAATTTGCAAGCAATTTCAAGACTGTCCCTTTTAGCCATTAATGGATTGTTTTGCTTTGATACTTCTCATAATTTTTTGGATAATAAACTTGTTAATTGAACCAATTTCATTTTTGTTTTCTTTGTGCTGTCTTTCAGTAATAATGGTGAAAGATAAATAGAAACAAATTTTCTGATTTTAATAACAAAATTAGTTGTCAACGAGAATTTCGTGTTGGATTGAAATATTGCTGGTTTGTGTCCAGGGTATTTGCCGTAAAGTAAATTCTACATTTTAACTAATTTCATAGTTATTTTTAAAATTTTGTTGTTAAAATCAACTAATTCAAAAACAGTAATACGAATTAGACGCAGAGCTAATTTCTGTCGTTCCGTGTAGTGCATTGAAGATTTGGTTCTATTTGATCGGTTAAAAGATTTGCTAAAACTGGAACATTCAAAGAATAATCAAAAATACCTTTCCTTGACAAATAAGCAAGGAACAACTTTTTTTTTGTTTGAACAATATTTAAACAAAAAATTAAAAGTTTTTTTATCTGTTTGATTTTAAGATAAATAATCCTAATTGCATTGGAAAAACTTGAAATTAGTGAATACAATCCACCGAAAAAGGTGGATGAGTGAAATAGCGAAAATGAAAACTAGCGAATATGCGATTCCGATGCAAGCTTCACTGTATGTTCAGAGCACATGTATTTTCTACAAAATATCTCCACTGTCCCGTTGTCGTCGTCGTCCCGTGTGATTCGATCGATGCGAGATGTTGTTTTTTTTGCCGCTCCGAATCAATACCATACATAATTAAGTGGTCGTGACATCAGATCTCGAGCAACGATAATGTTATTCCGTGTTCTTGACATAAGCTTCCATTCGGGCTCTGTGTGTGTGGGTAGAGTATGTAGGGGTGAAATCAGATGCTTTCGCATTTTGGAGTTGCAGAAATCGTTTGAATTCTGATAATGATTTCGGTAAAAGTTGAAGCTCTTAAATATATATATATATATTTTTTTATCTTTTTGAAGCATCAACGAGTACAAACATGAAGTATGACAATTAAATCATAGCATTCGCGCATATCCACTACATTTACTCGTTGTTTATTTTACACCTCAGTCTGAGATACGGTTTCCCTCATCAAAAGCAGCACATTGTTAACAGTTGAACCGCGAAGTATTGGATTGGAAGCCTCATTTCCCCATCATCGTCGTCGTCGGTTTGCTAATAAAATGCCTTTGCGTATCCCCGACCCGACGGCACTAGGCGGAGTCGTTTCTCTCGCCGTCCCTGTTCTTTTTTTTAGCACCGCACTAAAGGTGCATCGCACAGAAACGTGCTAATTACTAACATTTTGCTCAATTGAACGGGGCTTACACAAGGGGCACGTGACTTTGGTGACCTGCAGAGAAAAAAAAATCTGCCCGACGAAGCCAGGAAAAGCAGGTCGTCGTCGCATTGCATCTGATTGTTTGCATCGAATTATTCTAGAAGGTGAAAGTTATTTGGAGCTTGTCAACCGAAAAGATCAAGATTGAATGTCAAGTTTTTTACAGTCATAATGTAGAGAAAAAAACTAGTCACACGTTGCCAGTCCTGTGATGAAACAAAGCGCTTCGGGTTTGACCGCTTGCCAGATTACGGAGGAAAATATCACTTCGTTTTCCTGATAAAAAGGAAAGTTTCGAGAAAAAGTTTAAGACAGAAAAGGGTTACGTGTGCGATTCAAAGTGACCTGAATAGGCCAAGCTTTGAACTTTTTCCCGTTACAGCAATAAACATCAAGAATATCTTCCATAACAAAGTTTACAATCGACGACGATGGATAGGAGAAAACCAGGAGAGCAATATTTTTTTCCAGCACAGAAACTATTTCCAACTTTAATTACCGGAAATTAAAAGCAACAGAAATTTCCGCCGGCAGGCGAGTTACCCCCCTGAGGCGAGTGATGTCGGGCATTCTTCGACGGCGATAGTAGCTCATTTGACTATTCTTTGTTTTCCCCAATGGTGGAACATTTCACTGTGGCGCAGCACTCCATCCATGCAGGTAGCTTCTGATCCAATAGCCTATATCTTCGTTTAATTGTGGCGGCTCGCTGCTCAGTTTGTTGCGCCAACGCTTTCCAGCGGGTTCCGTACGGTAAAACGTAACCTTTGCCAGGTGCGAGAACGAGAACGCGGAAGAGAGATAGTGAAAAAACAAATGACTTTCGAATTGTATCGGTAGCAAAATACAGACAGGAAGAATAAAAACCTAATAGTAGAATTTGTCAGATTCATTTGTAATAAACAATGGTCTCGAAACCATTGGAAAAACCTCTGCTTGCGGAGCGGGTCATATCGCCGAAAGCCATTTCGCCGAAAGTCGTTTCGCCGAATGCCATTTCGCCGAAAATCGTTTCGCCGAATAGGTCATTTCGTCGAAAGTCGTTTCGCCGAAAGGGTCATTTCGCCGAAAGGGTCATTTCGACGAAAGGGTCATATCTCATGCATGTTATGTCTTCTGTATAACTGATGTGGCGCAGCCACATAACCGAAGCCGAGATGGCTCGGCGGCACAAAGCCGCCGAGCCGACGCCAGCTGAGTCGGCCGCCGACCCGCCGTCGGAAGCGGCGGCCTCTTGCATACAAACCTGTAATCGTCTCGTTTGTCCGGTCTACTCAAAGCTAGGTTTCTTTGCTTTAGTTAGGTCCGAACGAGCGGTAGCGAGGTCGGACAGCACATGAACCAAAACGATGGGCGTAGCCGCCTTAGATATATTTTTTATTTTGACTTAACGAACGGAAAATACCACCTACATTTGCCTGGTAGATACACCTATGCAATTGCTTTGATGCTTAGTAGCTAATAGTCAACAAGTTTTCTTGGGAACTACAATGGTAGGTCAACAAAAAAGGGCGTTAACGCTATCATCTTTCGATTGTCTTTAATTTAAATCAATTATAATTACGATTTCAAGACGTTTTCAGGATTCGGCGAAATGGCATTCGGCGAAGTGACCCATTCGGCGAAATGTCATTCGGCGAAATAACCCTTTCGGTGAAATGGCTTTCGGTGAAACGGTTTTCGGCGAAATGGCTTTCGGCGAAATGACCCTGATCCCTCTGCTTGTTTCGAGTAAATCACAAATTTTATTTCACGATTCGAATAATTCACGTAATAAAATCGGTAAAATTCGAGGAACCCAAAGTATCAGCAATAATACACTAATAGAATGCGAATACAGACTTGTTAGACTTGTCGGTTACGTCTTATACGATAATATCAATTATCATCGAAAGACCTAGAATACAGCTTTCAAATGCGTCTAAGATTTTCGACATTTCCGAAAAAATTTAGCGTATTGAAAACTAGTCAGATTTGTCGGTTACACCACCTTTATGATTACATCTCCCGGAAACGGAAATATTCACCATAACCCTTCCGAACCTGATCAATGACCCCTGAATGACATCATAGTAACTTCTAAATAAGTCGAAGTATATCGAGATTCGTTAATCCATTTCCGAGGAACCTGAGTAGAGAAAAAAAAGTGAGTTTTGTCGGTTGCGTCATTTATATCACTTTATCTCCGGAACCGGAATTATTTCTAAAATTCGCCAAAAAATCACATAACTTCAAAAAATTTCTAAACTAAGAAAAAGGTGCTGGGGTCCACTATTACCTTTCTCCGGACAGGACAAGCCTAGATGCCGACTTTTGCAGCAGTTTCTTTTTTCCTTCAATTATCAGATTGTTTTCAACGTTTCACATCTGATTACTTTATTTCGGGTGACGGCCAGGATGTGGATCATGTTCGATGTACGTTCTATCATACCTAACCGTATTTTAGAGCTGTGTCTATCACAAGGTTTATGGTGGCGAAATGGCAGTGCGTAGGCACGGATTGCATAAAAACGCAGGTTCGAGTCCTGTCTCTGAGCGTATCTTTTTCCAAAAAATCATCTTTTCTGTTGAGTTTTTCATTCATTTGGCTTCTAAAATATAAGTTTCCACTCTGTCATTGCAAAAACTGAATTTAGTTATGGCGACTAACGCCAAACCAAGTATCGTTCTGAGAAAAGTTTTATTTGGCATTTTTCTCTTCTTCCATGTTATTGCTTGTCTTTCAAGACTATAAATTGAATGACAAAAATCAACTATTGCGAACATCAGTCAATATTACAATGTTAGTAACAGAGATGACATAGATCGGTATATTGAATAAATAGTAGAAATAAACTTGTTTGTTTGTATGATATATTAATATTTATTTTCTCGGTAGCCGGCTGCCCAGATCAACCAATATAACCAATTAACCATTTTTCGTGGTAAATAATAAAGTGAAAATAATAAACAATCAAGACGCGCGTGACATCTGTTAACCTTTGTTTGGTGATACAAATTGTATTTTCAAAATTCAGTTTTAAAATGAATTCCAGAATTGGTTCAGGATTTAGTTCCAGAATGCAGGTTAATAATTAATTAAAGTATAATTTAGCAGCTAGATTATGGGGATTTTTTAAACAAAACTCCGAATCTGGATTCTAGAACTGAGTTTCGGAGCTGAATTCTGGCTCCGAGATTGAAAATTTAATCCTGAACCAAAATTCTGTAACAAGAATTCAGCTGCAGATCAGAATTCAGGTCCAGAGGTCCGTCAGTTAGTATTCAAGTTCAAAATTCAGTGCCGAACTAGAATCCTGGCCTCAAAGCCGGGTATAAATAAATTATACAAAAAAAAAGAATCCTGGACTCGAAGTCAGGTTCAGAATTCAGTTCCAGAACACTACTAGGATTCAAGTTCGCTTTCATTGTGCTGTTCTTGATAACAACTGAGAAAACTCTTATGCTCCCTGATTGATTCAAAACTTCTGTTAGACCCCTGAAAAATCGTTGGACGAGACATGGGCCAACTTTCCCATAGAACCCGTAACACTTTTACTGCACTTCGCGCTCGATCGCAAAATAGAGTATTTCCTCCTACTTTTCACTTATTGGATAAAAAAAAATCAGCATGCCGAAAATTGTTAATTATATTTGGGCTAGTGATATTTTTTTAGGTACAATTCCCATAAAACTGTCTGAAAAATTCTTCTGGTTTGCCGAGTTTGTTAGTTTGTAAGCATAAAAACATAATTCGGCACTACTGGTACCCCCATTTTCTGTCCCGAAAGCACCGAAAGTGATGAAAAAAGATTCCAAAAATCGAACTTACTTCGATTTCCCTATGATACTTTAACCGATTTTCAGAAATCTTGATTTGAATTAAAGCTCATATTGTTTTTAAAGCTACTGTGAAATTTCATCCCCATTCGACTTCCGGTTCCGCAGTTACAGGGCGATGAGTGTCATAGTTTTCAAATCGCCATATAGAATGACAATACGGAATGACAATACGTACAACACCGGTACGTGCAACGTGGAAGAAGAAAACACAGAACGAACGATGCGTGCTTTGTTCTATTTTGTACACGCTAGAAAGAAAACGAAACGGTTACGGATGTCTGCTACTAGTGTGTGATATTGGTAAAAGTCGGTGCTGCGGTTGATAAAAAATTTAACTAGGTTCAAAACTGTTTCAATTTTTAGGTCATATTTGTTACTGGCAAACGAACAAAGTTCGACTATTTCGGTCATATTAATCCGTATTCGGAAGAATTGGAAATAGGGATCAAAAACTGCAAAAAGACTCTTACTCACTTTTCTTCAAGATGGCCAAATCTTCTTTCCCAAACTTATAGATTTAAAGGAAAAAAAGTCTTACAGTTTCATGCGGAATTCCTAAATTTGTTGCGGGTACTACTTCCGGTCCCGGAACTACAGGGTAAACAGGATTTGTAGATTTTGTTAGATTAAGTCCGAACAAACTTTCCTATTTCTATTCAATGAACAGTTGTTTTTGCGAATTCTACCGTAATATTTATGATGTTATGAGTAATATGAGAAAGGCAAAATTACACCACTAGATGGATTAGAACAGTTTTTTTTAACTTAACTCGTTTAGAAATGCGGAATTAAACGAAAAAAGATGACACATTGAATGGCAAGGAAAAATGACGCGTTCATGACGAAACTATAGCTAGATCACGAAAGCTTTCGGATTGAAAAAAAAAACGTTCTCTATTAGGAATTCGAAAAACAACAACATCGATTAGAGAGAGTGGAAGTGCCAATATCATTTGTCAGCTTTTCTGTCTACTTTTTGGGATTCAATTTCGATGAAATCTATTGTTTGGATTGACATTCATCGTTTCATTGTAATTGAGAAGTTAAACCGGTGGAATTTAATAAAAGATCACTGAACTTTCTCTAGTAGATGAATCAACTAACAAATTACAGAAACTAGCAAATTTACTACATCATCTCCTAAGACTAATCGAACCGTCTAATTGTTTCTCAAATGACAACCCTGCTCGTTAAAAACCATCTTTGCCTTGTACAACAACACGCAAGGTAGCTCACTCACTGAGAGATTAATAATAGTGCTCTATAAAACTAATTTTACCCATGCTGATTACATGGCACAGGGCGTTATCATTTTGATTGATTAGATCGTAGTCACTCACTGTGCCCGGTGCTGCGGCAGTATGTATGTGAACCTTAAAGGGGTACAAGCGTTTTTTTCTCTCTCGCGGGAAGCACCTTGTAGAAAGAAGAAGAAGAAAATAAAACGATTCAGATGATGAAGGAAGACTAGCAGCTCTGTCTGATTAGTATGCGTGAGTATGCGGGCTAATGGGAGTTATCAGCCCGATGGTGGTTCACACGTAATCAGAGATCAGATAATCGAATCGAGTTTGCCGATTTTAAACCTTTTCTTTCTATCGACCTTTCGACGACTTTCATTGTACGATGAAACGGATCCAGTCGAGATTTCGATAGAACATCGTTCTCGGTATTCACGAGTAGAGATTATGGAAACGTTATTCATTCTATAAATCGATATCAGTTTCGAATTATGCCAAACTTGTTTATACCGGACAACTGGAACAACGATTGACCTACACAAGAAACTATTTCTCAATGGCTAAATTGAAATTGCATAAAAACTTTCTTTCGGAAGCACCGAAATAACAAAAAAAACCAGTCAGGGCAAATAGAAATCAAGTGATTCAACACCCATAAATATGATTAATAAAACAAAACCAGCTCAAGTGTCTTTGCTGAAGATAAGGTAACAGCAAACGACCACAGTAATAACAACAACAACAACAAAAACAGCAACAATTCGATATCCATCAAGCAGCCTTCGCTGACTGGCTGGTTCAATTATTTATCTCCAATTATGCGCTTGCTTACACGCAAGCAGCGTGCGCATGTTTTCTCCTTTCAATGGACTCAGTGACCCAAATTTTGCCACGAAAGAAGAAGGCAATGCACCCTGAAAACGAAACACTGATAAAATCTTCGACGTTCATTCGGTTTTCGTGAGCAAACAACAGTTTGGTATTATACAATTATGCTACGAATTGAAAGTATTATTGTCCGAAAAGACATTGGCTGTTTGGGTTCGATATTCAATCGAAGAGTGAATTATACAGAAATGTATTTCTTGATGGATTTATAATCTATAAAACTATCAAAGTCACAGGATATATCAAACTAGTGGATTAAATCGATGTCAGTTAGAAAATAAATTAGCAACACAATAAAATTTCATTTTCCAACGTTTCGTCCGCGACTCATCAGTGCATTAGCAGTTTATGTTGAGCTGCTAATGCCACCTCGCGGTTTAACTTAAACCGCTGAGCAGACGTATTGTAAATGCCATGTGCATTCACTGACCTTCCAGAAGTAAACTAAGTTACGGTTTTATGACCGTAAGCATAGAGTAGTCATTCAGGGGTTTTTGGTAAAATTGATCATGTCCAATTAGCAAAGCAGGCACGTATCCGTATAGTTTGAGTAAGATTCTGCAGATGGAAAATAATCTCCTGTCGTTGGATGCTACGCATGCCTTTTTGGGACTAGAAAGATGAACGCGAAGCAGGTTTGGCTATGCAGATGCAGATTCGGTTGGACTGTTGGTGTCGGTTGGTAACTGTTGACGAATCTATTATTACACACCAGAGAACAGAATGAACTCCTAGAATGTACTCAAGTCGGCAGGAGTGTTCCTAGCGAAGCTCAATGGGTCGAACAATGTCATGACATCGGTTTTCTGGGTTTGTCATGGTATACGTTTCATGAACTACCTCGAAAAACTGAAATAAAACTACCGACAGAGAATATTAGTGTGCATTAATAAAGCAACTGAACACCGAAAAAAAACGACCACACACCGGTACATAAGAGCATCGCAAACCTAACAGAAATCAATGTTTTAGGGTTCACATTTTTTTCCCTGACCACCTTCCATTTCATCCGATTTGGCCTCGAACTACCACGGTCTTCTTGCGCTTATTTGTTCGAATATATCAAGCCATCGCTAAGAAATCGATGACTTTCATTTCGGAGTTTTCGACCGCTACTTGCGGATCCTGAGATCGGGAATCGCCGAAATAACTTACACATTGAAGTAGCTTTGAGAAACATTAATAAGATTTTTTTTTGTTCTTCACGAGGCGAAACAAGACAGCCATCTTTAACTACTAGTTTTCATGCTATTCATGAATGATCTTTACTGTGTATTCTAAAATATATCGCATCATCGCAAGCCTGGATCGAAATTATTGTCCTGGATTTTATCACTCACAATTGCAGTAACTACATTTTCGAAACTCAGCATGGATTTATGCCCAATCGTTGCGCTTAACTGGTTGCAAAATGTCTGTAAAAATTGGAGACTGCACGACGACACCTTTCACCGTTGGCTCTGGAGTAACTCAGGGCAGTCATTTGGGACCATTTATATTTTTACTATACTTCAATGATCACCATTTTTCGCTGAAATGCTGTAAACTGACCTTTGCTGAAGGTTTCAAGCTATATCACCAGGTTAAATTTCAAGAAGACACAATATTTTTACAATCACAGCTTGATTCATTCGTCAATTGGTGTCAAATCAACAGAATGGCATTACACGCCTCAAAATGATCTGTTATTTCTTTCTCTCACAAACACTCGTTTATAAGATACGACTACAAACTTACGGGTAAAGTGCTGGACCGCGAATCGTTTGTAAAGAACTTAGGAATTATTCTTGTTGCCAAGTTATACTTCGAAAACGACATTGATTATAAATTTTCCAAGGCTTCCAAGCTTTCAGGATTTATTTTTCGCGTAACTTTGTCAATGTACACTGCCTTAAGGTATTATATTGTGTACTTGTCCGTTACCTTGAACCATTTACTAGTATGTGCCGTTTAGTCGATAACTTATATAATGTCTTCGAATTCCACGTATCTCGAAATGTAATCAAACGATTGTTTCTTAGTCACTTCTCATGTTAGTTTTGGAATCAATGGTAAATTGTAAGTTATTTTATAGTCTTGTTAATGTTTACTTTAGTATTAATTATACGTGTACGATTCGGAAGACTGCTTAACCATTTTTTTTAAATTTTGCACCCACTCTGTAACCAACTCCAACGTTTTTCTTTTCGTTTTTTGTTACTTTGGATGGTTTTACAGCGAAACTTTTTCGTGAAACATCGCAGTTTCGACTTTAATCAACCACCAAAGAAAACAAAAAATTCAAAAATCACATAAAAACGTAGGGGTTACAAATTTTAATATCAGAAAATTAAACATATCATAGAATCAATACTAGCTTTCGTTTAATAATTTATCTACTGTTCCAAGAATATTTTTTTCTAAGTTAACAAGATTCAAAATCGGAACAAAAATAAAAATTTCTCGTATTGTTTTTTCAAACTACCTTATCTCGAGAACGGTAGAATATAGTAAAATTTTGATTAGTATCTTTTTTATTGTAAATTTGGCATTCTTACATAAATTTAGTTGAAAAATATAAAAATAATATTTTTAGACTTTAAAAAAAAAACATTTTCTGAAAATATGTTACTTTTTCAAATATTATTCTACCATTCTAAACATTTTACAGTACTTTATTTTGGACTTCAGCTACAACATACCAAAAACTCAAAAATACGTCTTTTAAGATATTTGAATTTTAAGTGTTAATTTTTCAACACCGCTAAATTGTTTTACATAATTATGTTTATAATTACCTAAAACATTGCAGAGGATACCAAATCGATCGGACCTACCGTTTCTGCGATACATATTACAGGTCCGGCACTCGAAGTGTAACCAATTAAAAAGGCCATAAATTCAGTTTGGAAAATTACTTTTACTTAATTCAAAGTACAAAATGTGTAAAAATAATACAAAATTCAGAATCAATTCACTTTTGCTCGATATGACCACCTTTTGCCTTGACTTGATGACTTGAGAGAGCGGAGGAGTTGCTTCGTTTTGCCGAAAGCGATCAATTTCCGAACATTGTATTTTCTGACGAGAAAATTTTTCCAATTGAGCAATTCGTAAACTCTCAAAACGATAGGGTTTACTTGACCGACCGTTCATACGAGGATTTGAGTCATCGATTGGCCACCAGGAGGCAGCACCCGCAACAGATTATGGTTTGGGCCGCTGTAACCGCAGATGGGCGCTCTCCAATCGTTTTCATCGAGCCTGGCGTCAAGGTAAATGCGACATATTATCGGGAAAGTATTCTGGAGGTTGCTTTGAAGCCGTGGGCAGACAAAACTTTCGGTGGCAGACCATGGACGTTTCAGCAGGACTCGGCACCGTCTCACAAAGCTCGAGTGAACCAAGAATGGCTGAAAAACAACGTTCCGAACTTCATCACGTCCACACAATGGCTCTCGAATTCACCAGATGCGAATCCAATGGATTATTCTCTTTGGGCCATTTTGGAGAGCAAAGTCCGAACTAAAAGATACACCAGTCTCGAGGCGCTGAAAAAAGTTATTGTCCGCGAGTGGGCCAAAATACACTTGCAAGTCACATTCGGGCAGCTTGCGATTCGTTTTTTGACCGTCTCAAGGCCATAGTCAAGGCAAAAGGTGGTCATATCGAGCAAAAGTGAATTGATTCTGAATTTTGTATTATTTTTACACATTTTGTACTTTGAATTAAGTAAAAGTAATTTTCCAAACTGAATTTATGGCCTTTTTAATTGGTTACACTTCGAGTGCCGGACCCTGTAGAGTTAAAATGGCAAATTTTGTTTGGCCATAGAAAACGCTTATGCAAAATTTGAGCCAAATCAAAAAATAAAAACAAACCATTGTTGAATAGATTTTTTTTTTAATTTTCGTATGGATCTGGTTTCCGGTTCCGGAATTACATGTGGTGAAAAACCGCACAAAATTTGCTCTCACTTTTCACCGAGATGGCTGAACCGATTTCAACGAACTTGGGTTCAAATGAAAGACAATCACCCTTATTCTGAAAAACGACGAATTGATTTTTCGATCCGTGGTGGTTCGATGGAATCCTAGCTAACTTAAATTTTGCTAGCGTTATTAGGAATACAAATGAAATACGATCGAATAATCAATACGTCGTTATTCAGAATAAGGATGAATATTGCCCCACAAAATTTTTTTGATTTTCATATGGACCTGACTTCCGGTTTTGGAATTACAAGATAAAAAAAAAATGGAAAAACAATAGTTTTCTTTTATAGAAGAATTCGCAGTCTAGTTCCGGGAGTACTGGAAAAAAGGGATCAAAATCTCCAAAACTCACTCACTTTCCAACAGATTAAGGAATACCACAGTAATATATCTGCGATTGTAAGTAGGGGAAGGTGTTCGGTTGCCGGCACCCCACCGTAACTTTTGACAGAGAGCAGATAGCGTCATTCCGACAAATGTCATGTGTGTGCAATAGCAGCACGTTCTTTTTGTGCCGAATACCGAAACAAGCTGACGTTTGTGCTTTTTGCTTTTAATTGCGCGAAAGTCAAATTAATTTTCTTATTTAATAGATATTTTTATTCAGGCCTATTTGCGTACAAGCTTTACGTGGCCGATTGAGCCGATTTTTTAAATATTTTTTTGGGTGGATCTCGTTGTCACCCTTTTTCTAGGGGGAGAGGAGCTTCCATTTCCCTCCTGCGAGGATTGAGGGGCAGTTTGTTCGTGGTTCGTCTCGTCATCCATTGCCGTGGTATTGTTGTTGATTTCGATGCTAGTTGCTGTAGATGCGCCTTGTTGTACATTGTTTGCAGTTGCTGGTTGGTTAGATGGTAAGCTGTTAACTGCAGCTGGTGTACTTTGTTCTATAGGGGTTACGTTGGATGGTTTCGTTGAAGGGGATACTTCACTGTTGTTGGTGACTGTCACAGGTGTACTGGGGTTGCTTGGGGTTAGTGTGAAGGAAGCACCGTTGTCCTTTGGTGTAGTTGTCTCCTTGTCCAGTTTATCACATGGCTTACCGTGGTGAACAGCTTTTTGGCAATATTGACATGTGGCCATCTGACTGTCATAGGTAACAAGTGATTTGTACGGGATTCTTGTATCCTGACCGAAAGTCACATAAGAAGGTATAGGCGTCTTCAAGCGCATGCGTAACAAACGTACGCCATTTAGAATACCGCGGGCAAAGTTCTTCCACTTTTCATTTTCGATAGAGAGAATCTTTCCGTATTGGGACATAGTTTTGCGAATATATGAATCGGTGACGCTTGAGGGAAGATCATGCACACGCACTTCTATAGCACAATTTTCCATATATATACTGGAATGTTGCACTCAATGTTCTCGTGCTCCACATAGTGCACATTGTTATTGTCTTTGTCGAATTGAATTGCATCCAACTCTTTTTAAAACTGGATATAAACAACATTATTTATCTTATTGCATTGAAGTGAATGCACACGTTTAATGTCAAGATGCATTTGTTCCTTAATCAAACCTTCAAGTTCTCGTATCGAAGGTCGAATTTTGCACTGCCTGAAGTCAACAACAATTGTATTATTTTGTGTCGGCGGTAGCTTTTGTTCGTTTGGTTTACTCATGTCGAGGTCGTTCTATTGTTCACTACACAATACTGTACTTGGTTTCTTCTGTCCCGAACGAAAGCGGTTTTGTTTTATCGACTGACTTGGATGAGATGTGAAAGCAAACTGGAAATTATTTTTCTGATTTTTTTTATAGTATCAGCAATTCTGTTTTTTCTTTTAATAACTGCAATCTTTACATATGTTTTTCCATTTTTAGAGAAATTTCTTGGGGAGCCGGTAACCGAACACCTTTTTCGAAATAGCCAAAATTTATCGCTTTACTAAATGGAAATTTTTTGTTGTCAATCAAATGAATCAACTTAGTTTCTTAATCAGTTGTTAGCTAGGGACTTCAGCTTTCCATTGATGTATAGATGTTCGCATAATGTGCACTTAGTCAGAAGTTATGCGCTTGAAATAAAAAAAGTGCCGGTAACCGAACACTGTACCCTAATGTAAGAAAGGCATCACAGTAGGTGGATTAAATTTGTTTTTTTTCGATACTCACGAATAAAGAATAACTTAACCATAACTTCACACCTTTCCCACCGTAACTGTGAAGTTTAGTCAACAACTACGTGCAGAGTTCCATAGCACGGATCATCTTGTTTCTTTGAAGTAGGGAAAAACCTTACCTCTCTAACAGGCATAAAACCTCCTTTTCTTTTGTATCAATAGATTACAATCATCCAACTGATACATTTTTCTTAAACATAATATTTCTAAACTAGCTAAAACTAAAACTAATTAGATAGTAACCCTAGGAACAATTTCTTGACAACACTTCATGATAGAATAAAGTCGAATGAATTGAAATAATGGATGAATATGCGGCACATGCTGACGAAGGGCTCGTTGTACCCGTAATAGAAAAATAATTTATTTGAACAGACTCCAAAAACCTACAGGACAAGTCGTTAGTTTAGAGATTCTATCGATACTAATTTACTTTGATCCAGCAAATCAGAACCACATTCGCAACCTCTGTCTGATGGAACCATCACTCGTTCGGAGGGTGTCACCAGCCTTTTTATTCGTCAACATCAGCGAACAAAAATTTAATTAAATTCATTGGCATCTGAACTGTGTTTTCGGATTGAACTGACCGATCGAACGACCATTGATGGCAAACACATCCAGTCGGTCAGCAGAACTGATGACGTTCACCGTCACAAACGAGAAACTGACCGAGCGAGCGAGTGAGCTTGTGTGCGTGGCGTGGTCTGATTATGTAACAGGCCGCAGGAATGAGCAGATTTTAAAAATACTACAAACAATTCCTTTTATTCTCGTCGGAGGATGTTTTATTTTTTCATGCACCCACAGCAGAGGAAAAGGGTGAGAGCGTCTGTCTGTAGGTAGATTCTAAAAATAAAGACAATAAGCTTAAACAGGTCTGATTAAAAGACAACAACAGCGTGATTTTGTTAGGTCAGATCACAGATTCGAAAAAAAAACGTGACACTTGGCTGACCGTCTAACGTAATGCCAATTGACCGAAACGGTTGTTAGCCAGAGACCGAAACAATAACTCGAACTAAAATGGCGTAATTTGAGAGTTTCGTCTGTTTTTTGTACGTTGGTTGATTTGAAACCATCACAACAACAACAAAAAAAAAACAAACAACAGAGGACCGCTTTTAAGGTTTTGTTTTCTTTACATCATGTGGACCACATTAGAAAGAGACAGAGAGAAAGAGTGCGTGCAGTAAAAGGTGCAGTTTGTCAAAACCGCAAAAAAACGAACCAATACCGGCAATCAACGTTAATACTGTTACTGTGTTACAGAGTTAAAAAATGAGATTCTTGAGACAATCGAAACAGTCTGTCGCGGATCCAGGGGTCAGTCGTCGTTTAATTGTACCCTAGTTCCGTTACACTTCTGCCATCCGTGCCATGGCGTGGCATTCACCCAGAACTGGGCCGAATCAGCAGACAAAAAGTTCGGGTTTTTTTTCCTTAAACCGCGCGGGTGTAACATTGCATAAATATTTTCATCGACCTCCTCAGCCGGTTGGTCTCAGAGAGATCAGAGTCAGGATAGCAGAGAAAAAAAACCGTAGCAAAAATCGTGACGCACCGTGATGTGAGGGAGGAGGTAGCCAAATGAGAAACCGACCAGCGAAACGCTAAAGCCAAGCCAAGCCAATTCAACCAAGCGTAACAATGAAAGGTTTTTTTTTGCAGCTTCTCGTTGTTTGTTATTTTCACCCCCGTCGTCGTCGTCGTCGTGAACGTCATCGCGTTGGTGACCCCTGACTGATTGAAAGAGTGTGCAGGTTAATACGCGCGGGGGTGGAGGAAAGCTGACCGTACACAGCGAGACGTTACTGCATCAAAGAGTGGCGGCGGTGGCGGTGGTGGCCTTTTGCGGGGTGACTCGACAACTGTTTAGCTATTCCGATTCTTGGCTCATTGTGGTATATTGTAAGTAAACTGAAAAGAATACTTTTTATATTATCACTGTAGGGAAGCAAACAGGGGGGAACACATTCATACGATTTCGTTGTTCAGGCAAATTATCAATACTTTTTTTTTCATCTGAATGATTTTTGAAAAAATTGGTTTAAATTTTGACACAAATTCATTCAAATTAATTAGCGTGCTTCAGCGCTTTTTTCGCATATTCGGCAACACTCCATTTCAGCAATGACACTTTTGAACTAGATCATCATATCCACCTTTTTTAATCCACCTAGTGGGGTAATCTCATTTTCATTTTCTACTGTATATTAACAGCAGAAATTCCCCAAAATACTACAATTCAAAAAAGTTCCGAAAATAGTTTTGACGATTTCTGCTACAGTTAGTGAAAATCTATTCAATCATATGTGAGAAAGTGAAGTGAGCTCCATTTTTTCATATTTGATTATTATTGTCGGTACTTCCGGAAGCTGGATATCGGCATTGTGACATTCGGTTCATTCAACCATGTAGTAATATGACCTACACGTTTTTTTAAAATTCTCTATGATGATTTATGATAATTCTCTATGATCATTTATGGAACTATTAATGGTTTAGTGTGGTTATAGAGTCTCATGGTCTGCATACTAGAGAAAATCACAAACCAATATAAAAAGATAGCTTATGAACAAAGTATTCCTGATTGACGTTTTCATCAGGAATCAGAACAAATTGGCTCAAATGGCACGTTCCTCTTGATATTTGGAGATTTGTGCCTTGCCATCAATTTGTTTTTAGCATCATTTTCCCGATATATAAGAGGAAAGGATTGAAAGGAAATGGTAAGGGTTGGACTAGGAGGATGGGAAAAATTGACGACACAAAAACACATAAAAGCAGAAGTAAATTCTGCACCTCTAAGGGATGCTGAACAATCTGCTGAGGATCACATTTAGTGGAAGCAGAAGTAAATTCTGAACCTCTACGAGGTCCCGAACAGTCTGCTGTTAATAAAACCTTCAACCCCCGAGAGGATTTAGAGATCTTTCAAAAGCGACACCATTCTGCACTCCCGGAAGAATGCAGAACGATTCGCAGTATGTACGAGCAGAAGTAAATTCGGTACCCCCCAAAGGATGCCAAACAATCTGCTAAACCCTATTTAAGGTACATTTAAGTACAGAAGGGATTCATTCACTCCAGGAAGAACGATGAACCCTTCTGACTATAGCTCCTTACCACATTGGGTGAGAAACGAGAGAATATCCTTCAATTTTAGCTCCGCATACACAGACTCAACCATGTATGGAGAACCAAAAACCCGGATACGTAGCTGCGTCAATGCGGGACAGTTACATATCAGATGATATGAAGTACCATAATCGCATTCACACAAATCACACGAATAATACTCAGCACGTTGAATAGTAGCCATGTGATAATTGAGTTTGCAATGTCCAGACAGAGCTCTGACCAGAATACTGCAATGATGCTTGGAGAAATGCAGTAGACACTTTGACATTTTCAGATTTAAATCTGGTAGAAATGCTTTTGTCTGAGCGCAAGTTTGCGAGCTGCGCCAGTAGCTGGCATGTTTGGATGCAGCCCAAGAACGAATCTTGTGCTTTATCCAACTAGTTGAAAGTGGTAAAGCTGGTTCAGGACCAACGAAATCATTCGTTGCACCAGCTCTAGCCAACTCATCAGCCCATTCATTTCCAGTAATACCAGAATGGCCGGGTACCCATAAGAAGTAAACAGCATTTGAAATGCTGAGGTCTTCAATTTGAGTTCGACATGCGATCACTAGATTCGACCGTGAGTCATTCGAAATGAGTGCTTTTAAGGCTGCCTTACTGTCGGAACAAAAATAAATACGTTTACCACAGATCCTCTGTTGAAGTGCCGATTGTACTCCACACAGAATTGCTTGGAACACAGTACAGTATCTACCAAGTGAATGAGACTGCTCCAGCCTCATTTCACGACAGTAGACACCAGCACCAGCACGACCATTCAACAGAGAACCGTCCGTATAACAAACTATGTGTTCATCAAGTTGTCGTTCCAGACAACCAGACAACCATTCCTCACGAAGAGGGTAGCTCACATTGAATGTTTTGAAAGGAAAACTGCATGTGAGAGTTAGGTCACTAGGAGCGAGTAAATACTCATCCCAGGTAACCATTTGAGACCACAAGCGAGTGTGGCTGGTAGCATAATCTAACGGGTTACTGTTCCAAAGCCCTGTAACCTTAAGACGGTATGCACAAGATAATGCTTCTTGTTTTAGGTACACATGTAGTGGTTTAATGCACAGTAGCGCCTCTAGAGCAGCAGTAGGAGTTGTCGTGAATGCTCCTGTCATCGCCATTAGGACCATCCTTTGGAGATGATTTAGCTTTGACTGAACTGTCGCGACTTCCCCTCTCTGCCACCATACAAGACATCCATATGCTAAAATTGGTCTAACAATAGTTGTGTAGATCCAATGCATATATCTGGGTCTGAGTCCCCATGATTTTCCAAAAGCTCGTCTGCATTGGCCGAAAGCCATGCAAGCTCTTTTAATCCTGATGTCAATGTGAGCAGACCAATTCAGGTTTGAGTCAAGAATAACCCCGACGTATTTAACTTGATCGACCACAGTGACCTCTGAACCAAAGAACTGCAACGGACGAGCTTCTGTGATTATCCTACGATGAGTGAAAAGCACCATTGATGTTTTGTCCGGATTTACAGATAATCCAACCTGACAACACCATTGTTCAACAGATCGCAGGGCTTGTTGCATTAAATCAAAGAGAGTGTTAATGCTTATACCGGTCATCAATATATGATAATCGTCGGCAAAACCATAAGTCGGAAATCCAAGGTTATTAAGTTTCCTTAACAAACCATCAGCGACTAGGTTCCATAAAAGTGGGGATAGTACACCACCTTGAGGACACCCACAGACACTCAGCTTTTTAATCTCTGCTTGCCGAAGCGATGAACAAAGAAGTCGATTGCTAAGCATTGCGTGTATCCAATTTGTGATACTTGAAGGTATGCCATGACCACGGGCTGCTTCCAGAATTGAATTGAAAGACACGTTATCAAAGGCACCTTCAATATCTAGGAAAACTCCCAAGCAAGATTGCTTTTGTGAGAAAGCTTTTTCAATGTTGTACACAACATCATGTAACAGGGTTGTAGTGGAATTTCCACGCTGTTAGGATGTTGCATTCCATGTAGCGGATGCACGCCCAAACTAACATTCCTGATATAGTGATCGACTATGCGTTCCACTGTTTTAAGAAGAAATTAGCTAAGACTGATAGGCCTGAAACTCTTCGCTTCCTCATAAGTGTCGCAACCGCCTTTGGGAATAAATTTGATAATTATTTCCTGCCAGGCTCTTGGAATATATCCAGTCGCAAGACTAAAAGTATTTTCTTCAAAACATGTTTGAAATGTGCATACCCTTTCTGCAGTAACACTGGGAAAACTCCATCCTTTCCAGGATACTTGTACGGAGCAAAACTCTCAACTGCCCATTTGACCGATTCAATCGTCACAACGCTTCGAGCAAGGGCCCAAGAATCGTAACTACCTGAAAAAGTCTCGGGAAGAGCTGTCGGTGATGGATCCATACAACCTGGAAAGTGAGTGTTAAAAAGATAGTGAAGTACATCACCTTCATCAGACAAGTGTTCACCATCTGAAGTTCTTAAGAAACTGACATTAAAGTCCTTGGACTTCGAAAGTAACTTATTTAATCTGCTAGCCTCGTTGAGACTAGAGACATTTGTGCAGAGGCTTTTCCAACCACTTCGCTCAGACGATCGAAGAGCATTTTTGTAAGCCCTTCGAGCCGACACGAATGCCTCCGACCCATCTCTGCGTCGGTGGTTCCAAGCTCTTCTGCATAGTTTCCTTAGTCTAGCAAGTTCAGCATTCCACCAAGGAGTTCCTCTAGTAGCTCGCACAATCCGAAGTGGACAAGCCTCTTCATATGCTGCAACTATGAGTGAATTTGTCTCGTCGACAACATTTTCCAAATCAATTGGGGTTTCAATTGTTGGTTGGTACCCGTAAAATCTAGTCGCCAAGCCCTCTTCATAGAGGTCTCAGTTTGTAGATTTGGGATTACGATATGTGATGATATCAAATTTAACGTTTGAATGATCAAAGAAGCTGTACTTATGATCAGACAACGAAGGTTCGAGCTCATCGGAGACGAGCCAATTCACCAACTCATGCGCAATTCTATCAGAGCAGAGAGTTACGTCCAAAACCTCCTCTCTTCCAGCTCTCGCAAAAGTTGGACGGTTTCCTGCATTGACTATGTGCAGGTTTGTACTGCTCACAAATTCCATCATATCAGAGCCTCTCGAATTTATATCTGTGCTGCCCCAAATGATATGGTGAGCATTGAAGTCACTGCCGATTACAAGCGGTAAATCACTCTTGCAGCAGTATGATACAACCTTTTTGAAGTCATCGCTTGGCGAAGGTTGGTTATGCGGTAAATATGCCGAACAATAGACATATTTCCTATCTATGCCATCAATAGTCATACCAACTGTGATAGCACAAATATCCCGAGTTGTGAGCTCCGATATGAGAGAAACATCGAGAGCACTATTTGCAAGTATGCATGCTCGAGGCATTTCACGTGGATTAGTCATACCGGTCTTGTTGAAGGTAACAAAGACTGGGTTTAACAAATTTCCAACGTAGTAGTTTCCCTTTTGGAAATATGGTTCTTGAACCAAAGCTATAGTAGCTTTACCTTCTTGCAGAAGTCTGGATAGATTCATAGTTGCTGTACGTTTATGCTGAAGATTGATTTGTGCCACTCTAACCATTATCAATTAGAGTAACGAACATTCCACCTCCAGCACTAACCGTACAACAACTACAAGAAACCAAGTATATATAAATATAGCACTAACCGTACAACAACTACAAGAAACCAAAATATATATATTAGAATCGTCTATAGCGAACCATGTAAGGATTTTTTTAAATGTTTTAATCATTTAAATTCCACGAGCTGCGAAGAAAGAAGTCGTCCACTGTGCCAGAGCTTCGCTTAACACAGTAAGGGAAAACCCCAAGATATTCCGTTCACGACTGCATTGTTTAACCTCCTGCAGCCATTCAGCCATCGGCACGGAAATACACCTTGACTTAGGAGTTCCTATTTTTGTGGCCTTTTACGACATGGAACAGGAAACCAGTGGATCAATTCTTGGTAAAAAATAATTCCGCCGGATGCCACACGGCTTCACTTATCAATGACTCTATTTGTGCCTGGTTACCGTGTGGCATGTGGTACCGTCCTAATTGAAACAAACGGTGTCTTTTCTCCGTTGATTCCGTCGGCTCATAAACTAATAAACAAACAGTGTATTTTTATTATCGTTTTATTCCCTATTTCTATTATCGTTTTAATAGCCCCGGCTTTTAACCTGTTGTGGTCGGTTCACCGGGCGGGATGCATATTGATAGCTACTGTTTCCCCGGTGGACAACCACAATGAGGTTAAAATGGTATGCTGAAAAATTTGACTATCAGAAGCGTGTCCACGGATTTTTTTTTAATTTTCTTTGAAAAGTCAATTCAGATCTACACAGACAAACCTTCGAAACAACAGGGACTATAGGGACGGATACCCTACACAGGCCACGAGATGCTCCGAATGCTGCACGAGAACTCAACAACTGCTCAGTACATTTTGTCAGTCGTTCAGTTGCCCTTGCCCGCCTGTGGTTTTTGTCACGCCGTCTTGCCGACTACGTCGGCATCGTTGCCATCGTCGTCATCGTCATCATCGCAAAACGCCGCTTGCGGGGGTTTTCAATGTCACGTGCCGAAGCACAGCTGGTGACAATAAATAAGTCCTGCACATCATGAAAAGACATTGGCAGCATCACGATGCGGATGGTCGCTTATATTTAGCAACAATCTGTGCTAGCCGACCGTGTGCTGCTGTAATTCAGAGCATCGAAATTCATCGTTTGTTTATATTTTGCAATTTATTGTTCTGTTGAATCATTCGAGTCGATGAATAACGAACTATAAGTTCGCCGCAGTCGGTGAAACAATGGAGCAGAAGATTCCAACAAAAAGATTTACAGTAAAAACAGTAAACAAACAGTCAAACTGCCATAACAAGCAGGTTTGGTTTGATTCATTTGACGTCTAAATTAATTAAATCGTAACCTAAGAAACAAACTATTTCGCCACAATTCATAGTTATAAATGTGCTCGAATCACCCACCGGTTTCGCTTTCGCAAACGAGATCAGTTTCTTTTTATCTCTACTGCATGGCACAATAACAATACGGCACGACGTGCACCAACAATGTGGATGAGAGCACAATACACTCATTTAAACAAGTAAGTCAATTAAATTTTCTGCCCCAAACACACCTCATCACACACGGGCAGTCACATAACACGTATCATACGATCCTCGAGCGGAGCGGAGGCACCATTTGTTTAGCACCAAAATTAGTCAACAATCCCTCGGTGCGATAAGCAGAAAATCAATCGGAATTCCGATAATTAAATACGCGATTGCATAAGTATGGGTAAGCTGGTACAGTATGGATTTGACGTTTACCGTTTTTAAATAGGAACGTTCGTTCGTTCGGTTTGGTGCGGAAAAGAAGCTAGATCCAATGTTTACTAAAAATGCTGTCATCGTGAAGCTGGCTTTCGCACACACATACACAAAGCCGACCACTCTTGATTATGTTGATGGGTAAGAAATGAGATCCACAAGTGCGCTCACCAACACAGATCACTACCCACTTGAGATTGCTTGCCGGAGAGCAGTTGTCAACAGTGGATGCGAGTGCCGAGCTAGTACACACGCACACATTCAGCCGCTTCAACCGAAAAGCACGTAAAGCTGAGGTTTTTTCTTCATTGGAGACGACAGAAAAAGAACGGCAGCAAGAAGAGCACGGTAAACTCACGTATCAAAGAAGGACTTGACAGATGCAAGACATCACACACTACTAATGATGGGATGGGAAATGAAAAAAAAAAAGTTCGAGACCTTTCATTATCTACTGAAAACTGCGGGTTTCCACGCATCAGAAGTCTAGAATAAGTCTCTTTCCATAGACCCTCACCTTCAGACGTTCATTGCGAACCTTCAAATCCGATCCGATAGCCTTTTCCGACTGCGATGCAAAGCATTGGAAACGTCAAAATTTATTCATAATTGCATCACTAGGTAGGGCTGTTAGATACACATCAAATCGAATATTCTAACGATTTTCACGAATCCACTAGGAGGTAATGATTGATCAAGTTAAAACTAACCGAAACCGTCACGGTGGCCACGTTCCTCGACGAGCAGGAAAATTAACCTGCCGCTGGACAACAGAGTTTCTCACTTTCACCAGATGACCCAGGCTAGGGCACAGGGGCCATTAGAAAACAAAAACGTCAACTGCCAAGTTCTTCGCGTTCCGGACGAGATGCGAACATCCGTCGGGAACAAGTTCTAAGATGGATGGTGCTTTTTCCGGATTTTCACACCACACCAACCCGGATTTGACCGTTCGACCGACCGAACGAGAAAATTCCCGTCGTTCTCTGCTACTACTGCTGGCTTCTAATTCCGATTGCCGTCGAGCCGAGACTGGCTCTAATCATCACTCACCGAACAGGGTGTTCATTGCCGGCTCTCTCCGCTCACTCATTTCGTATTTATTTGTTGTTTGCTGGTTGGTTCTCAACGCAAATGTCAATCGTTCAATATCGGGATAGGGATATCATCTTCGGGAGATGACCGGTTGAACAAACGGTTTTTGATTTAAAAAGGATTCCAATCGAATTCTCAGTGACTTTAAGTAAATACTAAGAATAAAAATTGTGTAAATTGACGCCTTTATGGATGCACATAAACGGAGCGTCGTATAACTGTATCTTTCAATAATCGCTTAATTTTGCGATTAAATTATATTGAAATTGTAAAGTAACTGTATGTTCAATTACCTGCTCCAAATATGTGCATGAAAAAAGACGTAAAATCACAAAATATTTTTATCTTTACAACTGCCAAACCATTGCATATAGTTGCTTTTGAGAAATTATATACAAATATATAAATAATTTGACAAAAACTTCTAGAGTTATTGAAAAAACTTCAAGGATCAACCCCAAGAAGTTGTTCGGAGCCATTGATGTGGAACAAGGTAACCAAAATTTCTAATGATCGACCTTTTCAATCAAACAGTTCAATCAATCGTCACACTTTTGAATCCGAAATTGCACAATAGTCTGCTTAGATTGATCTTGATTAGGAACCAACATCGAACATTGTTTGTCTTGATTTGTATTCGTTTTATAGCCAACGAAATTACACCAATATCCCAAATGTATGCAATTATATCTTTGCACATACTTGCGATACGGATTTCGATATTTAAGCTTCTCTTCGCCAAGCTTGTGTTCAAGTTTTGTATGCAAGCAGTTATTTTTATAGCGTTAAGTTTCTCCACCATTCTGCGATTTCGGTTGAAGCCAAAAACTTTTTCTCATTATTAATCGAGTTCATCTTAGATAAATTTGGAATAAATCTTAAGCATTCAAAATTTACCCTGGGGTAGTTGGAAATTTCTCAGGCGAAAACGACATAACATGGAATTTCATCCGAACTCGCATGACACAAGATTAGAGCATACCAATTAAAGTTTCAAATCATTTTATGGCGTTTTCTGTCTTACTGTCTAGCAACAACCTGCCTCTGGCATGCTACGCGTAGGACTGAAACGTTAGCTATAATTTCGCTTATATTTATAGATTCACGTGCTTCCTGCAGCCTCGCTTTTGCATCAATTGACCAAACAGAGTGATGCTTTCCCATTGATATATCGCTTACTCCTTAAAACCGTCGTCTACGTTAGGGAAATCCGGTAGGTCGAATATTTTTAGCAGATAAAATAGGCCACTGCTAGCTATTAATAAACATTTCAATAATATATAATTGAAAATACATGTACATTCAAATCAATACGTAGAAATATTTCCAATCAATAAACTGATAGAAAATGAACTGACTGAGCCCTAAGTGTTCAAATGCAGACCACATTTTTACTAGTATTTACCCTTGAATTTCTAATTTTCACCCCAATATCGAAAACAAAGATGTGTTCCACATCAATAATTTACTTTGTCGAAAATACCAATAGCTTAGGTCGCACCGTTTCGGATATACGAAGCAACTTTTACGGAAACCCCCCTAAAAGTTTTTTAATCATAACTTATTCGAGTTATTTTTATGCATACTTTGTTTGGAATAATTATACAAAATATAAAATCCCTTTTTTTTGTTAAAGGTAATGCAAAGGTTTATTCTTTCCTGTCAAGCTTATACAACGTTTTATCTTTTTTACCTAAGATAAAACCTTGTGCCGAAACGAAGTATGCAACTTGATGCAGCTTACTTTTACAATACTTATATGAAAAGATATTCCTAATATAGGGTGATTTTTTAAGAGCTTGAGAACTTTTTTAAACAATAAAACGCATAGAATTTGCAAAATCTCATCGGTTCCTTATTTTTAACGTTAGATTGGTACATGACATTTACTTTTTGAAGATAATTTCTTTTAAATGTTGACCGCGGCTGCGTCTTAGGTGGTCCATTCGGAAAGTCCAATTTTGGGCAACTTTTTCGAGCATTTCGGCCGGAATAGCCCGAATTTCTTCGGAAATGTTGTCTTCCAAAGCTGGAATAGTTACTGGCTTATTTCTGTAGACTTTAGACTTGACGTAGCCCCACAAAAAATAGTCTAAAGGCGTCAAATCGCATGATCTTCGTGGCCAACTTACCGGTCCATTTCTTGAGATGAATTGTTCTCCGAAGTTTTCCCTCAAAATGGCCATAGAATCGCGAGCTGTGTGGCATGTAGCGCCATCTTGTTGAAACCACATGTCAACCAAGTTCAGTTCTTCCATTTTTGGCAACAAAAAGTTTGTTAGCATCGAACGATAGCGATCGCCATTCACTGTAACGTTGCGTCCAACAGCATCTTTGAAAAAATACGGTCCAATGATTCCACCAGCGTACAAACCACACCAAACAGTGCATTTTTCGGGATGCATGGGCAGTTCTTGAACGGCTTCTGGTTGCTCTTCACTCCAAATGCGGCAATTTTGCTTATTTACGTAGCCATTCAACCAGAAATGAGCCTCATCGCTGAACAAAATTTGTCGATAAAAAAGCGGATTTTCCGAATGGACCACCTAAGACGCAGCCGCGGTCAACATTTAAATGAAATTATCATCAAAAAGTAAATGTCATGTACCAATCTAACGTTTAAAATAAAGAACCGATGAGATTTTGCAAATTTTATGCGTTTTATTGTTTAAAAAAGTTCTCAAGCTCTTAAAAAATCACCCTGTACAAGAAAAAAGTCTAAATGGAACTGTTTAGGCCTTTTCAACGTTAATTTCAATTATTTAAAATCCGGAAAATTACAAGAAGCTCAACACAAATTTTAAAAAAAAACGGAAAAAATTTTCGATAATCAATATATGATGAAAGATTGTAAAAATACATACCTGCCCAAATGGCAATGTTTTTGTTTTGGTACAATTTATTTTCTATTGAAAATAACTTGAGTACTATTAGTGACTCATTTTCACTATGGCCATAGGGAAATCATGCCTGGTTGAGAAACGAAGGGCGTCAGGCGCCAGCTATCTCTGTAACCAGAGATGCCAGGTAAAAATTTGAAATATCTTCAGACAGGGTTGCAAAAGTCAGTAAATCCGAAAAAATGTCGCGACAACTTCAAAAGTCTAAGTTTTGACAAAAGTCTGCGGAAAACTCGATTCTTAAAAGTCTGCACTGGAAAACTCGATTTTTTAACGACTATATACGAAATTTGCAGATTTACAAACAAATCTGCAGAACTGATATCTCTGTCAATAACTCACTTTTGCAGTGAGCGTCGTGTACATTCAATTTTCTCAGAAACGGCCTAACCGGTTTTCACAAACTAAGATTCAAATGTAAAGTTTTATAGTTTCCTAAAAAATTTTAGAACATTTTATCCGCATCCGATTCCGGTTCTGGAATTACTAATTTGATGAGTATTTTTTCACCAACCATTGTCGGAAACAGATACAAATCCCGTAAAACTATCTGATAAATTCTTCAGATTTGCAGAATTTGTTAGTTTGTAAGCATAAAAACTGAATTCGGAACTATTGATCCCTCCTTCTCCCGTCCCGAAAGCACCGAAAGTGGCGAAAAAAAAACTCCAAAAATTGAACTGATTTCTATTTCTTAGCGATGCTTGAACGGATTTGCACCAATCTTGATTTGAATTAAAGCTCATATTGTCTTTAAAGTTACTGTGAGTTTCAAAGCTTTCAAACCGCCATATAAAAGACGATACAAAACCAGTACGCACCGGTACGAAGAAAACAAAAATCGCTTTACACACAAAGCACACAGCGGACTATGTTCAACACGCCATAAAGAAAACGAAAACCAACACCGAAGCTGCTTACTTACTCACTTTCCTCGGATATAGCGTAACCGATTTTCACGAACTTATGTTCAAATTAAAGGTCTTATGATCCCAAACAATTCTTTAGAATTTCGGCTCCAAAATTACAGGGCTCCGAAGCCAAAAACGTGAAAAAAAATTCTTCACTGGGCTCAAAACTATTCTACTCGCGTTAGTCATTGTTAGTAGACGGCCTATCAAACTAACCTCGGCTATCCTGGTTCCCGATTTCCGAATCTGGAAGTATCGAAAATAGTATTTAAACACTCCAAAATGAAACTCATACTCTTTTTTTCAGAGATTTTCATGAACTTAGGTTTAAGTAGAAGGTCTTATAATCCCAATTAAAATTCCTGAACTTCATCTGGATCCTAAATTCGGTTCCGGGACAACTGGGTGCGTTAAAAATTTTATAGCGCCGCCACCTAAAGCGACGAAGTGGAAGAGGGAAAATTTCTTAATTAGTTTCGAAACTGGTCCATTTCGTTGGTCAATGTTTGTTACTGATTGAAGAACAGCAGCCGCTAACAAGAAACTTAGATTTTCGTTACAAATAAGTATGAACTTGACACCTAATGCCTAAAATGCATTCAACCATCCACCAAAGCGTTGAAAATAATGAGTAATTGCTAATCAGAAGCTTAACATAGTGATTCGGTGAGATAGCTGATATTTTTGCCTCAAAGTGTAAGAAAAACTTTTATATAATTTGCTAAACGGTATTTTTCTTTACAACAAATGCGACATGGAGTTGATTTCTTATGTCAAGAAATCCAAATCCTTATCTTACAAAGCCGGATATTGAACAAAATATTAGCTAAACATTCGAATACTTTTAATGTTTTGCTTGTTTTTTCATGTTTATAATTCAAAGATTTCACCAGAATATTTTATTCACTTTCACCGTTCACATCAATAAAAGTACACTTCACATCAATTCACCGTTCATGTCAATAAAATTGTAGGGCAACGCTTTGTACTGCTTTTTTAAAGTAACAACCTGTCAACAAAATCGAGGGCGGTCTCAGTCGTCTGTCAACAGATACCGCAGAAAAGTTAAACCGGTGCCAACGAATTCGGTTATAGGAACCCTGTTCGCAGCAAATTTGAGTCCATCGTCGCTCTCAATTTTCAAAGATCACTCATCGTCTCCTTTCGGTCACTCACAACTACTCACTGACGGCCTTCCTTAAGTACAAATACTAACAATAAAATACACCTTCTGCATTGTTACGATTGGAAAACATTCATCGTTGACGATTTTGATTCAAAAGACTTGATTAAAAGGAAAACAATATGAATGATATTGCATCGATGCTTATGACAAAAATATGTAAATAAAAAAAAACCAAAATGGCGGAGAGCATTGCACATTCTCCCGCTGTATCAATTTGCGTGAGAACATTTTCAAGAGTATCACTTCTTGAGCTGAGTTACAACAACCAAACTGAATGTACGTTTGAGTGATTCTGTTCTCGAGTCCGATTTTCGCCCAGTTGTTGCTATCGCTCTCTCTCTATCAACTGATTGTTGTTGTTCTTACTGCTGCTGTCAAGTCCGGTATTGCGGTCGGTCGGTCGCGAGATGACACATTCTTCATCGTGAGTGACGATTTGTTGACAGGTACTGCCACCATGGTGCTCACTCTCGATTCTTAGGTAAGGGAACCGATTAGTAATTTCTTATTCGACGATATTTTGCCAATGGAATGACTACAACTTCTTCCATCAGCATCAGCAGACGGAACACCCCGATAAGAGATTAATTGTGCCTGATACGGTTTGCTTCACTTCTTCGACCGAAATCCGTAACCAATCGATTTTCGATTGACATTAGAACGATCACCTTCTCTTCTATGAATAATTATTTTAACTTAATAAATGAGTCTTCAATATTTTTAGATCAAATTGTGCTGGGAATATAAGCCTACATTCAAATTGTCCAGCTTGGCATTACATAACACTGCGGCATATTTTTGGTAACTTCTGCACACAAATAATATTAGCTTTTTTATTATATTTCAAAACGTTAAAAATCCCAATACTAACGCGAATTTATAGGGGAAATTTGAATTGGAAATATTAAAATCAATTTTCCTATCCAAAATGACCACCCCTAGTACCGATGCATGCATTCACAAAATTTCAGCGTAGTAACTCAGAAAAACCCGATTTGAGTGTTGGTGAGTTACTCATGCAAATCTCTACACACCGATCCTATGACTCTTTTATGCCGTGCAATCCGTCAATCTATATTCTTGAAACTGTTCAAAAATAGCTATTGAATATACATATGAGCAATTATGACGTTCCTTATCCGCTTACCATTTAGACGATGTATTTATGAGAGCCGCAAACATTTATCCTATTCGTGCGCTGTCACTGTACCACCGATTCGGTCGTTCAGACTGACGGAATTCCACTTCACATTCGTTCAGAGCCGAACCGACATGAGAATATTATTGATTGTAGACACGGGAAGGAAACGATCCGACAACTGAACTCGCTGAAATAACCCTCTCAAGACACTTCCACTAGCTTCTCAATAAGAAAAAGGCAGCCTTCTTCGCCCTTTGAACCTTCTAACCGCACTCAGAACGGAAAAAAAAATTCCATCCACTTGACGGAATACTCAACCTTTTTTTTTCCTTGGATCACTGCACAACACACACAAAAAAAAACTCCGATAACGCCGTGTGTCACTGCCGAATCCGTTGTTTTCGGTGTTCGGTGAAATTGGTTAACTAAACAACGAAAACGGGACTTGGCAGCCGTTCCCTTACTTCGATTCGAGTTCCGATAGTCAGCTAAGCCTAGTCACTTTTTTCGCCGTTCCTTCCGTCGTGGACCGCCGTCGACGTCTTTTTTTTTCTTATTCGCGTTCGTCACTTTTCACTACTTTTTTTTTCAATGGACCAGCCGCGAAAATAAAAACGCCACCTTTACCGACGCACCGGGAGCGAACTGCACTGAAAGTCACTGTTGGCCACATTAACGATTGCAATGCCGCTGGGTTGGATTGGTTCTGTTGGCCCGAATTATCCGCAGAAAGTAACTTTTCCGCACTTCACAATCGCCCCAAGATATCGCTTTTCGTTTCTGCACTGCCTGCCACTCTTCGCCTTGCTCGCACTCGTCTCGTCAAACGAAACCGATCGTCTTTTTCGCAGATGGTTGGTTGGTTGGTTGGTTCGTCCGCGACGTTTCTCGCCTCTACAGCAAACACACAGCCAGCAGCCCTACGCGGAACGGAACACTTGCGAAAGTGAACTCACGGCTCTGTATTGATTTTGTTTCTGCGCTGTTGGTACCGCGACCACGACTGACTGACAGTTTTTCAGATTACTAGCAAGAAAATTTCCAATGAGTTTATTTTCAGCAAGAAATTTCCCTACACTAAGGAAAAACCACAACATTTTTAGTACTTTCGGACCAATTAAAAATTATTTCCCCAGAGTGTAAGTTGGATTGTAACTGTCGCATTTTTTATAACGGCTAATAATCCACCGGTCAACATTCACTTTGAAGAGGAATTTTAAAACATTCGGAACTCTCTGGCCTTCTAACGACAGTTCAACATGTAGATGGTGCTGTTGTACAAACGATGATGTTTTCGAATGAAGCTGTCAAAATACATAGGAATGTTTATTCTCCAATGAATTTTTGTTTATTTGTAGTTGAAATTCGAATAATCAAAGAATATTCTGTTCTTATCATGATCTTATATTCGAACTGTTGCACATGCCACTGAAAACCTTATAAGCCGCATTCAGCTTTTGAATACTGGGTTCGGGAACTGCATTTTGGACGGGATGCAGAACATGAACTCTGAACTTAACTTCAAGTTTACCATTTAGTTTCAGACTTCAGTTTCAGAATTTAGTTCCATACTACAAGTTCAAAATTAAAAACTATAACTCTGGAGTTCAATTTAGTTCCTTGGATTTATGATTATTTAGTAGAATTTGGATTTATGATTTCAATTCAGGATATGAATTTAAGATCTGAATTCTGAATTTGGAACTGACTTCTGAACCAGAATATAATTTCTAATTCTTAATTCCAAAACTACGTTAATGAATTTATTTCCAGAATTCAGAACCTGCATGCTGGAACTAATTTCGGAATTCTGAAAATGAGTTCAGTTCCATAATTCTAGAATTAAATTTATGACCTGATTTCTTGATGCGAATTCCGAACCTGAATTTTGCAACTGAATTCTGAGCCTGTCTCAAATTTCGAACTTATTCCTTGAATACAGTTCGAATTTCGTACCTGAATACAGTACTGGCCCAGAATTTAAGGTCTGGTATAGGTAAATAATTGATGGCAGAAAAGACTAATGAAAATAGCAAATAAATCCCGTAAATTAGTTCTATTTGTAATTTTTTTTTTAATTTCGTATTATTCGTATTCACGTCCTTCAAGTATGTCTGTGACATCACCCACCCGCCTTTTTAAATTGAATCAATGACCTGATCTTTATCAATACCAATTATACTTCTTCATTCCGTTTGTTTAAGGAAAAATCACCATGTTAGTAACTATTTCCGCAATTGATACTCGATTCCACGCACAAGATCATTGACTATCATCATCAATCTCTTGATTCGTGAAGTAAAACATAGATGGTACTGAATTGTTTTGAGTTTTGCATTTGAAAGTCAATAGCGAGCAGTTGTTTTTCGGTGTTCCTAAAGATTGTATGAAATGTGTTTTGAACAACATAAATAAAGTTCAGTTTTGCAACGACTGAGCGGAAACATATATTGGAGAAGCCAAATGAATGAAAAACTAACAGAAAAGAAGATTTATTGGAAAAAGATACGCTCAGAGACAGGACACGAACCTGCGTTCTTATGCATTACGTGCATACGCGCTACCATTTCGCCACTCTGAATCTTGTTTTAGTCACTCTAAAACGCCAGTCAGACACAGTAGCACGTACATCGAACATGGTCTACATCCTGGCCGTCACCCGACCGATATCTTATATCCAAACATCTTCTCTGTCAATCAAACACTAGTCTTATAGCTTTATACCTATTTCTCCGATCAAGCATTGGTTAGGAGAGTGTATTTATAATCACTTGTCACCTTCTTTAATGGTGCCAGTCGCTGGCTGGACATCGACTTCTGAACCAGAATATAATTTCTAATTCTTAATTCCAAAACTACGTTAATGAATTTATTTCCAGAATTCAGAACCTGCATGCTGGAACTAATTTCGGAATTCTGAAAATGAGTTCAGTTCCATAATTCTAGAATTAAATTTATGACCTGATTTCTTGATGCGAATTCCGAACCTGAATTTTGCAACTGAATTCTGAGCCTGTCTCAAATTTCGAACTTATTTCTTGAATACAGTTCGAATTTCGTACCTGAATACAGTACTGGCCCAGAATTTAAGGTCTGGTATAGGTAAATAAATGATGGCAGAAAAGACTAATGAAAATAGCAAATAAATCCCGTAAATTAGTTCTATTTGTAATTTTTTTTTTAATTTCGTATTATTCGTATTCACGTCCTTCAAGTATGTCTGTGACATCACCCACCCGCCTTTTTAAATTGCATCAATGACCTGATCTTTATCAATACCAATTATACTTCTTCATTCCGTTTGTTTAAGGAAAAATCACCATGTTAGTAACTATTTCCGCAATTGATACTCGATTCCACGCACAAGATCATTGACTATCATCATCAATCTCTTGATTCGTGAAGTAAAACATAGATGGTACTGAATTGTTTTGAGTTTTGAGCCAGAAAAATTTTCTGACCCTATGTGCGGGGTTGGGAATCGAACCCAGGTGGGGTGCGTGAAAGGGCATCGACTTACCCATCACGCTATACCCGTCCCCTTTCTCCAATATATGTTTCCGCCCAGTCATTGCAAAACTGAACTTAGTTATGGCGGCTTTACGTCAAACCAACTAAAAATTAATAAATCGATAGTAAAAGTGTTTTTAATATATCAGAACATGCGTTCAATATAACTATTCAATTCAACTTAATTTTCGTTTGATTTCTTTTGCGATTTGAACTATTTTCTTTATTTTTTTCATACTGATCGAGAGTAGTAGATCTTAGGTATAGTTTCAAACAGTAAGTTGAGAAATAACTATTCAATATTGAAGCTTGATAAGTCACAGAAGTGTCAGGAATAGAAACAGTCATTTGCTGATGTGGCTATTTAAAAAATAATCGAGGTCTACACACATTTCGCAGAATTCGGTAATTTTTTACCAAATTTTTGTTGGGATTAGCAATATCCTACACTGATGTTTCGACCAGATGGGCGGACCCCTCTCAGTATCAGCTGTCAAACTACAAGCGAGCGCAACGAGTGCGCGCCTTTTTCTTTTCACTCCAAATCTAACCTCTAACCAGTTAAGTTCGTAATAAAAAGTTGTAAACGTTTATTGCGTTTTCACGTAATCGCTTCGGTATCACTGCCTTAAATCCCATTAGGTTATGGGCCCAGTGATCGCGGGTGACGGTTAAAGTGATATTTATACGGAAAAATGGACAGAGAAGCGGAAAATGCGAGAGTGCCACAGTTTGATGGATCAAACTACCCGCAATGGAAGTTCCGGATGCTGGTACTTCTTGAGGAACATGAGCTCAAGGAGTGCATCGAACAGGAAGCGGGTGAGGATGATGAGCTGGTGGTAAAGCAGGAGGATGCCGCTGATGTCCGTGAGGCGAAAACCAAAGCGATGGAAAAGCGACTCAAAAAGGATCGACGGTGCAAGTCGCTGCTTATTTCTCGAATAAGCGACAGTATGCTGGAGTACATCCAAGACATGCAGACTCCTCGGAAAGTTTGGCTGGCTCTGGAGCGGGTGTTTCAGCGGAAGAGTATCGCTAGCCGTCTTCATCTACAGAAGAAACTACTCACCTTGCGGCACGATGGTGGTAGATTGCAGGATCATTTCCTCACGTTCGAGCGGATCGTCCGGGAATATAAGTCAACCGGAGTGAACTTGGACGAGATCGATATCGTTTGCTACCTGTTGTTGACGTTGGGGCCGTGCTTTGCAACAGTGGTTACTGCCCTAGAAACGATGCCGGAGGAAAACCTATCAATGGAGTTTGTGAAGTGCCGTTTACTCGACGAGGAAATAAAGCGAAAGGGAGACAATGCTGGTCTGAACGGGAAAACAGCCGAAGCGGCTGCGTTCAGTGGATCGAGTGGTGCAAAACAGCAGAAAAAGAAGACAGAAGTGAAGTTTAAGTGTTTCGGATGCAATCGCCTTGGGCACAAGATTGCTGACTGTCCGGAAAACAAACATAAGAAGAAGGAATCGAAGAAAACCAGTGCGCATCTGGGGAAAGGTGAAAACAGTGTTTGCTTTCTCGGTGTTAGTAATGGTTCCTCAAAAACGGATGAGGTGAGCTGGATCATCGATTCGGGGTCGTCGGAGCATTTGACGAACAATCGGGAGCTGTTTAAAAAGCTTGTCCCGATGAAGCAGCCGATGCGGATCTCCGTAGCAAAGGAAGGGGAATGCATCATAGCGAAGGAGCAAGGTGACATTACTGTGTATGCCGTCGTTCAGGGTGAATCGGTTCGCGTTACCCTTAAGAATGTTCTGTACATTCCGGAGGCTCGAGGGAACTTGTTATCGGTCCGGAAAATGGAAATGGCGGGACTAAAAGTGATTTTCGCGAACGGCGTAGTAAGTGTTGAACGAGGCACTGACGTGATTGCGGTTGGTGAGCGTCGCGGTAAGCTCTACGAGATCGATTTTTACCGCGAAAAACCACCCGATTCAGTGCTTTATTCGTGCGGTCGAATACCGAAAGAGCTCGAACTTTGGCATCGTCGGTATGGACACATAAGTGCCAAGAACTTAAAACTGTTGATCGAAAACGAATTGGTCGTCGGTATGAGTGCAAAATTCGCCAAGAAAGTCGGGAACGAAGTTGTTTGCGAATCGTGCGTCGCGGGCAAACAATCGCGTAAACCCTTTTCCGCGCGCGAGGGTAGACAGTCGAAGAGAGTTTTGCAGCTCATTCATTCGGACGTTTGCGGGCCGGTGACACCGGTAGGCATCGAAGGTGAAAGGTATTTCGTTACCTTCATTGATGACTGGAGTCGGTTTACGATCGTGTGTCTGATAAAAACAAAAGACGAAGTTCTTGAAGCGTTCAGAAATTACGAAGCTTTAGTGAGTGCCAAGTTCGGAAAGCGTATTTCGCGACTTCGTTGTGACAATGGCGGGGAATACAAAGGTCGCGAGTTCCAAAACTTTTGCAAAAAGAAGGGCATTCAAATTGAGTGGAACGTTCCCTACACTCCGGAGCAGAATGGAGTGAGTGAGCGTATGAACAGAACGCTTGTGGAAAAAGCACGCTCCATGCTAGAAGATTGCGGTATTAGAAAGAACTTTTGGGGACCGGCAATCCAGACGGCAGCGTTCTTAGTGAATCGAAGCCCTGCTAGTGCAATTACAGAAGGGAAGACGCCCTACGAGCTGTGGGAAGGCAACAAACCAAACGTTGGGAATCTACGAGCATTTGGCGTGAATGTGTACGTTCACATTCCGAAGGAGCGTAGAAAGAAGTTGGACACGAAGACCTGGAAGGGAGTGTTTCTAGGATATTCCTACAGTGGTTATCGTGTATGGGATCCAAGACGTAAGGAAATCGTCGTAGTGCGTGACGTCTTGTTTGTTGAGAACAAAGACGAAGTGATCCGCGGTGCTGATGCGGATGTTGAGCGTTACGATAATGTGTATCCAGTTCGTGTGATCGAGGATGTGTCCGATGATGAAAGCGAGGCTGGAGATGAGGTGATTCCGGATGACGCGGCTGAACCAGATGAAGATTCCGATGATGATGCAGAGGAAGATGACTATGGCAGCTGTGGTGATAAAACAATCATAGAAGAAGAGAACGCAGTTCCACAGAATGAATCTCCGGATATTCGACGATCTGAGCGGGAGCGAAAGCAACCCGGTTGGCATAGCCAGTACGATCTTGACTATACTGGATATGCTTTGAGTGCAACAAGTTTCGTTAACAACCTACCAAGTTCGTTAGCCGAAATGAGGAAGAGACCGGATTGGGAGAAGTGGAACGAAGCCATTCGAGAGGAGATGGATTCTCTCATGCGGAATCAAACATGGACGTTGGTGAAACTTCCTAAGGGTCGTGTGCCAATTACATGTAAATGGTTATTCAAAGTGAAGCAGAATTAAGCTGACGGAGAAGAGCGCTACAAAGCAAGGCTCGTGGCGCGTGGTTTCAGTCAGAAGGCCGGTTTTGACTACACAGAAACCTACTCGCCGGTGGCGCGATTGGATACCGTGCGAGTTGTCCTTGCAATTGCAAACGAGCAAAGAATGGCAGTTCATCAAATGGATGTGAAAACCGCATTCTTGAATGGGCGATTGGAGGAAGAAATTTTCATGACCCAGCCGGAAGGTTTCGAACAAGGAAGCGATCTAGTGTGCCGTCTTCAGCGTTCTCTGTACGGGTTGAAGCAGGCGTCGAGAGCATGGAATTCGAGATTTCATGAGTTCGTGGTACGTCTTGGTTTCTGCCGAAGTTCAAGTGATCCTTGCCTCTATATAAAAGGGTCTGGAAACAGCCAAGTGATCCTTGTACTGTACGTGGACGACTTACTGGTGGTCGGTCGTCAGCTGAAGGCAGTAGTAGCAGTGAAGCGGTGCTTGACCAACGAGTTCGAGATGAAGGATGTTGGCGAAGTGCGCGGTTTCCTAGGCATGAGGATTGATCGAGACGTTGAGAGCAGATGCCTACGGATCAGTCAAAGAGGGTTCCTGGAAAAGCTGCTGTATCGGTTCAATATGTCCGATTGCAAATCGGTTTCGACACCGATTGAATGCCGCTTACGCTTGAAGAAAGGGGATGAAGCAGACAGAACCGATAAACCGTATCGAGAACTCATCGGTTGTCTGACTTACGTTGCGTTGACTTCACGACCAGATCTGTGCGCAGCTGTGAGTATCCTGAGTCAATTCCAAAGCTGCCCAACAGAAGACCATTGGGTACACGCAAAGAGAGTGTTGCGTTACATCAAGGGAACGTTGGATTTGGGGCTGGTGTTCTCAGCGAAGGATGATACACCAGTAATTGAAGCTTTTGCGGATGCGGACTGGGCGAACGATCCTATCGATAGGCGTTCGTTGACTGGATTTGTCTTTCGTGTGTGTGGCGGATCTGTGAGTTGGTTGACCCGGAAACAATCAACTATTTCGCTATCGTCTACGGAAGCCGAGCTTGTGGCGCTGTGTACAGCAGTATGCCATGGTGTTTGGCTGGTTCGTCTGATGAAGGAGCTATCGAAAGTACCGGAAGGTCCAGTAGTGTACTACGAGGATAATCAGTCCACAATAAAGGTCGTGCAGGAAGAACGAGATACCGGTCGCTTGAAACACGTCGATGTGAAACACCGATTCGTACGTGATCAGATTCAGCGAGGGTGCATTGTGGTTCGTTACATACCAACTGGCGAGCAAGCAGCTGATGCGATGACCAAGGGTTTGCCGGTAGGATTGTTTCGCAAGCATCGAGCCAGCATTGGGTTGGCAGACTTCGGATATTGAACGAGGGTGTTGGGATTAGCAATATCCTACACTGATGTTTCGACCAGATGGGCGGACCCCTCTCAGTATCAGCTGTCAAACTACAAGCGAGCGCAACGAGTGCGCGCCTTTTTCTTTTCACTCCAAATCTAACCTCTAACCAGTTAAGTTCGTAATAAAAAGTTGTAAACGTTTATTGCGTTTTCACGTAATCGCTTCGGTATCACTGCCTTAAATCCCATTAATTTTCAACAGCTGAACGTTCGGTAATCAGTTCGGTAATTAAATTGATTACCGATCGTTCGGTAATTGCTGAACTGTCGAAAAACTACCGTAAACTGCAAACCAAATGGATCAAATTGTTCGGAAATTTTTTGTTTGTTTTCCTTTGGTTAAAATTCTGGATTTTCGGATTCTAAAAACCAACACAAATTCACAAAAACGAATGAAGAAAATTCCAATCTGGTGTGGCTATGGTTTTATTCCACGAAAAAAGGGAATATTCGATGAACTCTTCAAGATTTTTTTCGTTTGATTAATGAAAGGACACTTACTGAAAATGTTAATAACTGTTTGACAGTTAGTTTCACGACAATCAGTTTTCTCCGAAGTTCGGTTATTAAAAGATAATTTTACCATACGGACAGTTTTTCTAGATTACCGAAATTTCTTGTCAAAAATATAACCGAACAAAAAAAATTAAATCTTAGTGTGTGAGTAGGCGAGAACACAGTTAGCGCAATAGTCCGAGAGTCACAACCAGAGATGCCAGATATTTTCATATAAAATCTGTATTACTCTAATTGAAAAATCTGTATTTATCTGTATTTACTATAAAACCGATATTTTCAAATGAAAATGTGTTGAGGTAATGTTTTTCGAACATTTTATGGTTTTATAATGAGAAATTGAAGGAGCGTTCAATATTTATATCTCACTCTACAACGACGAAATGAAATGTTTTCAAATTTTCAACAATCAGAATCAATAAAACATAGTTTCATTTTCAAATACATTCAAAATGTTGACTTGGTTAGTTGATGTGGGATCTCAGTGCTCAACTTCAAATACTAACATCATTTTAAGATATTCAATACCAATTACGAATCATTTATCTCGTCACTACTACCAAATACGGCCTTCACACGAGGCAACACTATTGTCAATACAAGGAGTATTGACAATACTATTGACCGTGTAGTGGAAACTTAATCGGATTGTTGAAAATATTGTCAAAAAATCAAAACTCAAAGCTCATCACTCCAACAATATTTTCTCTCCAGAGTGGAAACTGTTTAATGTGTGCAATGAACTCTTTTCTCAAGATTTTAATATTCAGTACAATATTTAAAACTCCCAACTCTAGAGTTTTTCGAAAAATGCGAACACAAATTACCAATCCAGTTGGATTGACGGTATTGACAATAATATTGTCACGTATAAGGGCCGAAAAGAGCTCAGTCGAAAAATATTAATTTGTTCTTTACAATTTTTTTGTGAAATCTGTATAAATCTGTATTGAGTTAAGGAAATCTGTATTCTGTATGAAATCTGTATGCGCATGTAAAAATCTGTATAATACAGATAAATCTGTATAAATGGCATCTCTGGTCACAACTCGTTTCAAGTTTCAATACGCTCGTTTTGAAGTACATTTAATCCATGGCTATCTTTTAAGAGACAAAACATTTAATCATTTTATCTAATTTGTTTTATTCTTAACACTACCTCACTACGATCCTTGCTCACGACTGTTCCGATTTTCCTTCGTTCAATTTCTGCTTTTGGTACATTTCTATCAGCTTCTCAGTAGCAGTCTTTTCCTTCTCCTGCAACCGTGACAACTCCGGACATGGATACTGCACAGCATTAGCCGACGGGTGCTGATGGGTAAATGGTGTCCATGGTCCCTGTACTGACGGTACATCGGTGTGCCAGAGTTTACGTAACCGAACATCGCTGGAATTGCCAGCTTGTGTCTTCAGCACTTCAATCCATTTACGAATTTCTTCACGAGTATTGTTTCGACAGTTAACCCACTGTTTGTCTCCGTTCAAATACTCAGCGGACATCACGGCTGTCCGGTGCCGTCGGGGTTTCACGTACACCACAACACCCGGATTGGCTCGGGTGAAATCGATCAGATCATTCTCCAGAAAATCACGCATTCCTTTACTGGAACCGTTGTTTTTGCAGTACTTAAGCGTAATGCGCTGCAGTTGACAAACATACCGACCGACACCGTTGGCCAGCGGAGCCCGCGGGAAGCCGGATTTCAGAAACAGATGTGAATTGGACATTTCTTCAAGAAATTGGCACTGCAGATTTTGAATATAAAATCATGCTGCGGTGAAAACAAAAACATGTCATTCTGACAGCAACTGCTGTCTTCTCAGCCCGGACTCAAACCACTATCCTGTGCAGTGGGAAAGGAAAATTTTTACCATTCGATCGATAATAGACCAAAGGGCGAAACTATAAATTTACCGATCCGTTCAGTGCTCGATTGTTCGTTTACCATATTTTGATAATTCTGAACGCCCAACGCAGGGGTTGGTAGAATCTTAAAAAAAATCAATACCAACAAATTAAATATTTAATTATTTTGGTAAATTGTGACAAGGGAAAAAAGGCATTACGTAGCTTACGTTTTTATATCAAAATGTGCTACTAGAGTACGTAAGAAAACAAGTTTTAATAACTTATTTTCTAATATTCGATATCACGGAATTTTTAACATATAAGATTTATTTCAATAGTTCCACTATTAGTTTCGGCGTAACTGAAAATGAGAGCATTGTTTAATTTATTTTTCGATTATTACGGAGCTGTTATTGAAGTTCCGTTTCCATTACCAATCGGAATCTTTCTGTTCTCTTATAAATTATGTCAAAAGTTAAGTGTCAGATATGAAATCAATCAGGCAGTTCACGGAAGAAAAAGTAAACAAAGAGAAAATGTCATCACTAGTTAGGCCCTTTGATCGTCTTTAGTAATGAAAATGAACTCACAAATAATTAGCACGAAACTAAAACCAAACTTTTTAGGTTGTTCCCAACGCTGTTTTATTACGTATGGCTTGATCTATTTTAGATCTACGACTAAACCATGTCAATCACAACACTGAGATCTAGTTTTATTTTTCGAACACAAATTTGAAACAGATTCAAAACTGCTCGACGAATTTGATTCAAATTAATGAAAAATTGAAACACGAATAAAACACTGTTTTAAATTTAAGGTTTCAGCAGTTGGTTTGAGAAGTCAATGACTGCTATTAAATTTTATTATAGTACGACTTTATCAAGAAGCTTCGAACTCTTTTCGAGACGTTTTTCGGTGTTCTTCAAATAGTTTGTTGAGTAGATTTCGAACAATTAGTTCGAGTAGTTATTTCGTGCTGTATATTCAAGCGGTTTTCGAGTAGTTTATCGTGCAGTTGGTCCGAGCAATTTATCGTCTATTCGAGTAGCTGTTGGTACGAGTTCTGTAGTTTATCGATCAGTTTGTAAAGCAGTATTTCATACTGTCCTTTCGAGTAGTTTTTCGCACTATCTTTTCAAGCAGATGTTCAGAGTTGATTTTCGGAGCAAAGTTTTCGAAGCAAATTTATCTGTCATTTCTTTTCAGAGCAGCATTTTGAGGAGCTTGTTGAGCATATTTCGAGCAGGTTTTCGTACTTTCTTTGTCGGATTGTTTTGATTGTCAATAAATGCTATTGAACATTATTAAAATCCGGTTTCGGATTCCGGAGCTTGTCGGGCTGTTTTAAAGCAGTGTGTTGAGTTTATGAGAGTTTTTAATTAAGTTAATTGGAGTTTTCAAATCAGTTTATCTAGTAGATTTCTTGAGTTTATCTGGCTGTTTCAAAATAGTTTATCGGGCAATTTTAGAAGTTTATCGGATTTTTTATGCAGTTTATCTAGCAGTTTTCTTGAAATTTCTAGGTCGCGAGCAGATTTTAAATGCTATCTTTTCGAACAATTATGTTTCACTCTTTAACGAGTCAGCCAATCTATGGCAATTCTCATTAGGCTATTTGAGAGCGACAGGTTCTAGCACTAAACTCCAGATTATCCATTTTCTAGAAATGGGAATCATCCCACTCAGAGAAAACAAAGCATCCTAACACATAATCTACGAAATATAATGAATGTAACGGTTCGTGACACCTATAAAAAAGTACCGCATGTAATGCTTCGTAACCCCTATAGCTTATATAAAAGTAACGCATGTAACACCCCATAACACCTACAATTTACCAAAAAGTAACGCAGATAACGCTTCGTAACATCTATAACTTACAAAAAAGTAACGCATGTAACGCTTCGTAACACGTATAACTTACAGTTGATTCAGTTGAATTTTCAGAATTAGTTATCATTATTACCCCTTAAACAAACAACCCATTTGATCAATACGCAAGTGCTCTTCCAGCATTCGATGCAATGATGTGTAGATCAGTTCAAGTGTCTTTTAATTGCAGGCATTTCTTCTATATTCATATGATTACCAAATTTCCGGACAGAAATTACATCAATCGTATCAGCCCAAATTATTACAATGAGAACAAATTTTTATAACAGGACTTTTTCAATCGAAATAAATAAATAAACGCAATAAACATAATATCAACTATTTTATTCAATTTTATTGAAATAGAGCAAAGTTCTCGTTCTCACATCGGAATTTATTGGGTTTGCCGTCACATATATTTACAGAATAAAACAAAAAACAAGTGTAGCATAGCCTACATTTTTGTTTTCTATACTTATTACTATCAACGTAGAAATGATTTTCTCTTCCTCTCTCTCTCTCGCTCTCTTTCTCTTTCTGCCAGTGTTCCGTTTTTTCATAAACAAGAGAAAAATAAATAAATAAAAGCATCTTGTCTACGACGAAACTAGAAGCAAAAAAATAAAACGGATCAACCCGCGAGAAATAAACGACAATAATGATGATCAAGTGCTCAAACCTACAGCCTAGGCACTACCATTAGACATTGGGCGAAATATTCTCTGAAATACAGATTTCAAGACCATGTCGATTCCAGCACTAACGACGCTTCGGCCAGGCCTGGTTGCAGCATCCCAAACAGTTCTAGTTCGTTCGTTTTTTCCTCTTCTGAATAAAAATCTTTTTTCAATTAATTCAACTATTTACAAAACAACCCTGAACACGCTTCTTCCGTTCCCACCTTCATGTACTTTCGTGTAAGTATTGTTTGGTCAGGAAACGGCAACATGCTATTTAAACTGTTGTATGGAAAATATTTCGAGAAATAAAAATAAAAAAAACAGTAGAAAACAATTGAAAACCACTCCCAATATAGATACTGATGAAAGTCAAAATACAAACATGTACCCTTAAAACGTATTTTCTAAACTCTACACGATGACGGTGCATTCGGGAAGATTCTACCGATGATATATTTTTGAAAATTCTTAGAGGTAAAAATGGGAAAAAGTGTTTGTGTGTGTGTAGGAGAAAAGTTAGTTTTGATTTGATCTTTATTCTAGTAGATTTTGTTCTTCATTCAATATTCATTATTATGTACACAACTAGTAGGGATAAACTTTTTGGCCCACATTTCAATGTTTGTTTTTTTCTCATATGTTACTTTGATCAAAATAATCAATGACACAATCGGAAAACAAAACTCGACTAAACTGTTCTAAGCAGCCTACGAAAAATGCTGTTCTCTTCTTTGTAACATTTGAAGTTTCACAAGTGTGTCAAACTGTTATTGAAAATGGAATAGTATTTGAAAGAAAAAAAAAAACAAAAGCGGACCTGATTCAACATGTCTATTCCATGTTCCATCCATTTCATTCAAGCGCTGTTTTATTTCGTTCCAGGACCGTCGGACATAGGAGCAGATCGGTGATTGTGATCGGGAAGCGATTTGGTATCGTTAGCACTGAGCACGAATATTGGTGAACTGTAGTCCAGATACTTATCCGCTCCGATACTCATCATGCGGTTACCGTTGCTGTAGTGCTTCATCTTGTTTTTACCCCGCTTGAGCATTACAAATACCACCAAGATGCTGACCAGGAACGCAGATGCCGTGGCCAGCACAAACACAATAGTTTGGAAAGTGTTCTCCGGAATGCCGGACGATTGCTGGGGCACCGGTAGATTGGCGGAAATTTTGTGCGAAAAGCGAGACTGAGTGACATCGGCCACCAGGGCACCGTGATACAGAACAAAGGCATGATCACGAACCATTTCTTCGATGGCGAAAGCGTCGTCTACCTTGTTGTCTTCTATTAGATCGAAACGTAGCACCACACTTCCGTCGTTGTTTTCATGCACCCGATAGTTATCGAAAATGCTGCCAATCATCGCAGTAAGATCATTGCGAAGCACTTCGTACAGATTCAACAGCAACCTTTGGTGAGGATTATTCAAATGGAGCTCGATTTCGACGGCGTCGATTGCCGTGAAAAGACAGTGCCGGAAGCCACGTTTGAACGTGCTGGACAATGGCAGCTGATTACCGGCTGCATCCACACACCAACACGTGTCCCCGTTGCACTGAGTCGATTCGAAAGCTCCATTTTCATCGCAAGCCACCGGGAAGGAAGCTGCCAGCTTCAGCGCCTGGCATCGGGTCGTCGAAGGAATCAACTTCTTACCGACGACATCTTCCACGTAGTTGCTTCCGTCATCCGTTCTTGCCATCTCGATGATCTTTTCCGTGACGGACGAAATCGAACCGATGTAGCGGGGTTCCGGGGCAAAATTGGCGATGGTGTTCGGTGCACTAGCAGACGGAACCGTCAGTTCCACGTCTTCATCGATGTAGTTGTTCTCGTCTACTAAGAATGTAATCTGTCGGATCAATTCCTCCATGACTGGAAAATAGAAGATGGCAAAAGGTTAGTTCGGTATTCGTTCTACGAACGGTTCAGCAAGAAACTAACCTGGATCACTGGATTCTTCACCGCTGGTCGACAGTCGCCTTCTAGCCTGTCGACTGCTGCACAGTGGCTCGCTGCCCTTGGTCAGGGAACCCTTCACGGGGGCACCCTTCTTGTCGGCACACCAGCAAACTCCTAGACTGGGAGTTTCCTGTGTCGTTGTTCCATTGTTTGGCCCAGTAGATCCCAGGCACTGCACCGGGCTCCAGAAACCAGTCTCCGGATCACACCGGGGCTGGAACCAGGTGCTCGGCTGTCCAGCACGTTTCGCGGCCATCGCATTTTTCAAACGCAACCGTTCGCACTGGGACAGCACGGGACAGACACCGTTACAGGCTTGCTCACTATGGAACAGGTTCTTCGATTGGCAGACGCTAGATCGCGGCAAATTTACCGGTACGCATTTGTTCAACCGTGGACTGAAACGCCATTTCGTAACACTTTCCAGATCGTTACTGTCCGAAAGATGCATCTCCGAGGCCAGACAGCTCGATTCGATCGATTCAAAGCAAACATCTCCTGTTGAAGAAAAAAAGTAGAAAACAAGTTAAAAAGCTTGTTCAAACTAGGCCAATTCAAACACTAACTTGTCTTAGCACAACAAGACCCACGGTTGCTGATCGGATTGAGCTGACAGATGTGCGTCGATGGGCAAGCGTCGCCATCGACCTGCGGACCGCAGATGATTTCGCGTCCACCGGATTTCAGCGGGAGTCCCTCGGGACAGACGGAATCACGGATGGGGACACAGATGGGCATCTTGGGGCACGGTATCGAAATGCACTCCACCTGAATCAGCTGGCATTCTTCGCCCCGAGGACACGATATTTCATTGCACGGATTACGGCACTCGCAAGTTTTGCACCCGTTGGAGTCGATTTTGTAGCCGTACTCGCACAGTGAACACTTCCTCAGGGGGCATTCGGTTCTAGAATAGATTTCACAGTTCGGTTGAGTACCCGTGGTTCGTGTTCCGCTTTTCTCGTTGCCGTATTCATCCACGCACCAGCAGGTATTTCCCGGGCCGCACTGAATCGTCCGGTAGCTACCATCGACATCGCACTGTGCAATGTACTTCTGCTTCGGTGGAACTCCCAGTTCGCTAGCTTGATGAAGTTGAATAGTTTGCAAGTGTTGACAGGCAGTCTTCAGCTGCGGTTCAACGCACTGGGTTCCACATCCATTGGAACAGCAACGTTTGGTTGCCTCACAATGAGAATCGGTTCGGCATTCGTACTCACACGAATCGGACTCGGCATTTTCACTTCCCGGTGGCACCAGGAAAGGACATTGTCCGGGCTTTTTCGGGAAACAGGCGGGAACGGGTGGACAGTATTCACCTTCGCAGGAAACTTCCACCGATCTACATTCTTGTCCCTCCGGACAGTTGACACTGTCGCAGGGATCACGGCACTCACAAGACGGACACTGACTGTCTGTGTCCAGAATGAACCCGTAATCACATCCCATTCGGCAGGTCAAATCCAGACAACCGAGAGACTCTCTCAGATCTTCACACGTTTTCTTGGTAGCGTTCATGCCACGGGTTTTGGGGATTTCCGTACCAAAGTTATCAACGCACCAACATTCCTCGATGTCGATCTCCACCAGATCGTCGTTCAGCACAGCCGGTTTCTTTAGCAGCGTGGATGGTTTAACAATCGGTTTATCGAGGTTTGCATTGGCGTTCTTGGATTCCAATCGGTTGAAATCTATTATTTTCGCAGATCTTTCCTGAACTTCAAGATCCTCGGCGGTTCTCTGGGGCAGCAACGTCATCAGCTCGACATCCGGTTGCATCCTAGCCGTTTCGTACACATCATCCACCTTGACCAGCTTCAAATTCTGATTCGGAGCCGCCTCCCGCCGAACACGCCGGGCTTCCTCTAGCAGCTTTCTCATCTGGCGGATGTTGTTCTGCTCCAGATAGCGCCGCTGGTCGGAACGATTTACCCGTGCCTTCCGGCGGGTACACTGAACGGCTTCGTAGCCCCCATCTAGACCGCAAACCGGGGGTGGCAAGGCCAACTCCATACCCTCGACCGTTCCCTCCATGCGATCCGAAAAGTCCCGCAGGTATTCGCACACTGTGGAATGGAGAAGAAGAAAAAAACGTGTGATTGTCAAGATTCGGGTAACAGCCCTGTTGGTTTGTTGACGTAGGACTGTACTTTTTCCATATCGTTTTCGCTAGGAAACTGTTTTTTTTGTACAAAAGTTGTGTCGAAGAATGAGTACTCTGAGGAAAAACAATCTCTGCATGGTAAAATTATTCGCTTTTTCATATTTCATCCAATGTCACAATTTTGTCTGTATTTCACCTATTCTGCCATAATTTAGCCTGAAGATATTTGAATTTTTCGCCAGGCATCTCTGATCATAAGACAAGCTTATGGAATACAATTATAATTCTTCATGTCTGAAAGTCACAATTCGTTCCTATATGACTTTTGAAGATCATTTTGTCTGAGTGTAGGAAATCGATTGCACAGATAAAAATAGATACGATCGATTTATATGCACAACAGAACAAATTTGTCCATAACGTAAATGAAGTAAATTAGAAATGCAGAGTATTGCTTTGCAACCGAAACAGTTCGCAATAACTGCAGAACTTAAGTTCAATCGATCATAAATGTTTGACATGATTACAATTCATTCAATATTTATCACCTTTCCTTCCGATCTGGCAACATTGGCCGAGTGGCATTTCTAAGTCACAAAAATATCGAGATACATTGCTGTTTGGAAAAAACAAGTCAGTTGTCTGGTCCTGTCCTAGATGCTAATGTGCAAATTTTTATCAGCGCCCTCTAAAAGAAGAGTTCACAGTAGAAATATTTTTGAGCCATTTTTCAATTATAAAATTTTGATAAAAAAAATGTCATTTGAACAATAGAATGCTATAAATTTAGTCATATTGACCACATTCCTCCCAAAATCAGCCATTTTCCGGATATTTAGACATGAAATTCAAAGAACTCAGATTTTTAATAAACAGTAGCTGAATAATTGAAGAAGTTTATTGCAAAATTATGTTAATTTTGTTTTCAGTAATTTTCGACCCAATTTTGTTTCATAAAAAGTAAAGTTTTAAATAAAAAAAAATATGCCTATAAAAATTTTGCATGCTACCGTTACCGAGGTACAAAACAAAATTAAAATTATACTAAATACTGCCCCGTTTCAAGTCTAGCTGTCCCATGTATATAGAAAATCCCATAGGATATGTGACAATTATGCGTATAACGGCAGTATAATAGGGTGTAAAAAACAACGGAATACAAAAATACCATGAGATTTGGCTTTTTTCAGTTCAAAGCGCTTATCTTGCAATGTATGGACGGTTGGTAGGAAATATCTTGTGACCAGATTTTATTCATTTCTTGTAAGTTGACTTTGAATTTTTAAAATCAATTTTTTCTCGGTATAGTGTTCAATTCCGATTTTTTTCCAATATCTAAAATTATTCTAAAATTTGACTAACTTTGTGAAAACTACTTATACTACACTTATTTGTAGGACTTGTTATTTTTCAACTACAACCATTTGAGCACAATGATTGAACACAATTTGAAAAAGATCTTCTCCACAATTTTTTTATTAAACGTTCTTAAAAGTGTTTTCTAAAAAATGCAAGAAATTTTCTTTTGTTAGTCTCAACTTTACATATAATAGTTCCAAACGGACCTGTTTTCGAAGTAGTTTGATTTAACTAGCTCTAAAAAATGTTAAAAGAAAAATACAAATGCTAGAGCAAAACGACTGATTTGCTTAGAAACACCCTAAATTGCTAAATAGCTTTACTACTTAAACCACTAGATACGGCGTTTCCAGCAAAGTTGTTTGATATAAATTGTTCTTAAATTTTACCGAAGAAAGCAAACCTCTATCTCAACACGTTTGAAACATAATTTTCGGATCACCCTTTATATCCGGATATATCGAAAGAAGGCTTCTTCGATACTGATCATTTGTCCTGAAGACATCGCTGTTCTAAAGTCTAAGGCTAGACTCCAACTATTTTTGTATTCCTACTAAAACTAAATCTTCATGTTAATCGAATATATAGAACTAGCAAAAAATTCCAGCATAAACTGTGGAAATTTGATGCAAACCAACAAAAAGGCCTACCAAAATTCAGGTGGAGTATTGTTATAAAAATAAAAAATAACAAAGAAATTTAATTAATGACATGTTAAAAAAATGACTGTGTAAGGTGCGGGTAGGGTTCAACACTTTGTTTTTTTTTCTTTTAGTTTAACATTTCAAGAATATTATGTCAAATTTTCATGTCTATCGAAACAAAACTCTAGAAGTTATGGGCCTTCATCTTTGCTTATCTCATACTGCGAAGAGGCAAGAGTTCTGTGCAAAGGCCTAGGAGTTCTGCTTCGATTGACTTGAAAATTTAACAAAACATTTTGCAATGTTTTTTTTATAACAAAAATTAAAGCCAAATTACGATTTTTCAAAAGTGCTAGACCCTACGCGCCTCCTAGAAAAATAAATTATTTCTTTCGCTTTTGAACTGAAATTACTGGCAAAACTACTTCGAAAACATATTATTTTTAAACTATCATATGTAAAGTTGAGACCAACAAAAAAAAATTTTTTTTTTATGTGGAACACATCTTTTTGCCTTTCTCATATAGAAAGGTTATGCAATCACTTGAAAAACCGACTAGTGAAAATTGGCTCGGAGGGCCAAGTATCATATACCATTCGACTTAGTTCGTCGAGCTGAGCAATGTCTGTGTGTGTATGTATGTGTGTGTATGTGTCAAATAATCTCACTAGGTTTTCTCAGCGATGGTTTAACCGATTTCCACAAACTTAGATTCAAATGAAAGGTCTTCCGGTCCCATACGGAATTCCTGAATTTCATCCGGATTCGACTTCCGGTTCCGGAGTTATAGGGTAAAGTGTGTTCAATATTGTACACCGTCACTTAAACCGGCGAAACAAAAAACGTCAAATATTTCCTAAAATGGTCTCAAAACTACACAAATCAATAGTCATTATCAGTAGGCAACTAAACAAACCGATTCCGGCTATCCTGGTTCCCGGTATCCGGTTCCGGAAGTACCGGAAATAGTGGTCATATATACCAAAATGGATCTCACTCACTTTTCTCAGCGATGGTTTGCCCGATTTCCACAAACTTAGATTCAAATGAAAGGTCTTCCGGTCTGTGCTGGTTCCCGGTATCCGGTTCCGGAAGTACAAATAGAATACCACAATATTATATGTACATGAGAAAGGCATCATTACACCACTAGGTGGATTAAAACAGGTTTTTTTATATAGGGGTGCAATTCAGAAACACAAGGAAAACTGCACGTAGAAATGTGGTCAGGTTTTAAACATTTACAGCTCAGTCTATTTTGTATCAATTATTAATATTATTTCATCATTTGATTGGAAATATTTCTAAGTTTCGATTTGAATGTATCAAGCCACGTATTTTCAATTATAAATGATTGAAATTTTGATTAGTAGCGAACAGTGTCCTATTTTGTTTGCTAAAAATCTCCGACATACCGGATTTCCCTGCCATAGACGACGGTTTTGAAGGAGCAAACGATATATCAAAGGGAAAGCATCGCTCTGATTGGTCTATTGATGCAAAAGTGAAGCTATTGGAAGCACGCAAAAGAAAAATTATACCTAACGTTTCAGTCTTCCGCGTAGCATGCTAGAGGTAGGTTGTTGCTAGACAGCAAGACAAAAAGTACCATAAAACGACTTGAAGCTTTAATTGGTATGCTCTGATCTTGTGTCATGCAAGCTCGGATGAAATTCCAGGTTATGTCGTTTCGCCTGAGAAACTGACAACTACCCCAGGATAAAGTTTTAAGTGCTTAAGATTAATTGCTAATTTCCTTAAGATGAACTCGATTGATAATGAGAAAAAGTTTTTGGCTTCAACCGAAATCGCAGAATGGTAGAGAAACTTAACGCTATAAAAATAACGGCTTGCATACAAAACTTAAACACAAGCTTGTCGAAGAGAAGCTGAAATATCTATTAATCGCAAGTATGTATAAATATATAATTGCATACATTTGGGATATTGGTGTAATTTCGTCGGCTATAAAATAAATACAAATTTACAGACAAACGATGTTCGGTGTTGATTCCTCTCGTGCAATTGCGGATTCAAAAGTGTGACGATTGATTGAAATTTTTGATTGTAGATCATTAGAAATTTTGGTTGCCTTGTTCCACATCAATGGCTCGAACAACCCCATGGAGCTGATCCTTGTAGTTTTTCTTACATTTTTTAGAAAATACTTTCAAGATATTTATTAATAACAAAATTGGGGAGCAGATATTTTCTAAATTGTCTTCAATCGTTTTGCCTCTTTCATTGGAAACCCAACCAATTTTCGTCAAATGGTTGTAGTCGAAAAAGTCCTACAAATAAGTGTAGTACGAGTAGTTTTTACAAAGTTAGTCAAATTTTGTATACGAAAAACATAAAACTCGTTTTTATTGAAAGCATGTTTCAAAAGTTCGTATCCACAATCATTTGAAAACAACTTCACCAATTATTTTCAAAATTTTGCACACACTTTCTACACATAAAACACCCAGGTTTTACTGCTACAAAATGGCGGATTTTTTCAGGGAAAATAGCGCTTTTTACTTTGAACAACCATCAACAAAATCACATAAAAACGTAGGGGTCCACTACAAACTATATTAATGGATTTTTTTAAATTTCTGATTACAAAATTTTACTCGATCATCTCTTATGTTTGTTTTTTAAGAAAATCGAGAAGAAACGAACAGCTGTAAAGGTTTTATCGAAACGATTTTTGCCAAAATTAACAGCATGTTTTATTTTAATTTATTATATGTTTTCTCTAATAGAAAATCAAACCGATACGAAATAAAGATTTTAAATTCGAAATCAAAAAGTGATTTGCAATTATTATACCCCCTTTTTCTGTGCAAAATAAACCCAACAAATTTACAAACCGTCAAATTTTGAAATGGGTTGCGATTTCAGGTCAATTTAACTGCTCGACTGTCAAATTTTAACTAAAAGTTAAAATATTTCGCGAGCCTGTAGCCAGCGATACCAACCCCAGGGATTTATCCGTAGACTATCTATGGACGCATCACATGCCATCTACACATCAAAGCTTCATTTCATCAGAATTTTTTAGATTTCGCATTATTTCTCTAGGTATGAACGGAAAATAATTGAATATTGTTACATCATCTTCAGAACTTGTTTTTTTGCATCTATTCGCCACCAATAACTCATTCTTGAAAGCCTGCATTTATGGATTACAGCTCCAAGCTGTTAATGTTATGTAAAGTCGTTTTCGATTGATGCCAAACCTAACCCAGTTTTCTCCCTTACTAGTTTTAACGTCAGTTCAACAGAAAATCGAGTGAGTTTCGAACCTGGTTTTTATACCGGGTTTGCTCGAACCCCCGTTGCTAAGTGCGAAACCAACACAGTTTCGTGAAAAGTGTTTGTTTGATGAAACCACCCTGGGTCAGTTTTAGTTCGCTCTAGCAAAAATGACATAAATGTACGAGTATACGTAGACTTTAAACCAAATCTACGGATTTGACCTCAGGAAAAAGTGGCATCACTGCCTAATAAAATGGCGTAAGTCACCCGACACATCCATAAAGTGTTCGAAAATTCAATGACATTGAAAATGTCACTGTTAATCGGGTTGAGGCTAGCGTTAAAATTGTGAAATGATGACTCAAATTCTTCCATTTTGTCGAGAAGCATTCGTATGCAAAATCAAGCTAAATCAAAAAAATACAAAAATCAAATATAAGGAGAAGATCTCAGACTGACGTTCTATTCTGCTGCGTGTTGTGTCTTTAATCCGATAATTTTTCATAAATTGACGTATTTTAACCATTTGACTATTGCAGTGGCAAGAGATATTTTATTGATTGGAGCAATTTGCTAAGAGTATTATTTCTTGCATAATTTCGTTTATTGCGAAATTTTAAAATCCCCTTGCATAGAAACGAAATCCTACGTGAAAACACAACCTAGGATGAATGGAACTTCCAACAGCTGGACTGGAACGGTTATCAATCTGCCAAACGACTAACTTACTTGATTGTTGCCGACTTTCCGCCACAGGAACGGTGTCATTTTCCAACGGGCAGCAAACACTGCCCGTTTCACCATGCAGCTTCATGCACTCGTGCGTTTCCGGACAGTTGATCGTATTGGACAGGGAACGCTTTCGGCCTACCGTATCTTCTAGCTCATCGTCGTCATCGAAAAACGTTCGGCTCTGATACTCGCGGTTTTTGGGACGATCTGTCAGAATTTTTTTTGGTTAAACATAACAAGGCATAACAAGACAATTATTCACTGACGGCACTAACCTCGATGACAGTACAGCAGTTCACCCGTGACATTGTCCGCTAGTGGAGTACCCATTTCGCACGGATTGGAGTACACTAAGTCCGGTTTGCAGATCGGTTCGGAGGAGCACAGGCCGGAGAACGAGGTGCACTTGGGATCTTTGGCAACTTCGCAATGCGAACCGGATGGACAGATGAATCCCTCACACGGTTCGGAACATTCGCAAGTCGGACAGCCGTTGTGATCGTTTTTGAAACCGTACTCACACACGGCAGCACAGATGTTGTGATCACACAAACCTTGGGAACCATCGACACTGCGACCACCACTTCGACCGATCATGTTCTCAATACCATCACAGTTGACCATCTGAGCAGCTCCCATCGTTCCCTTGATCTTGTTACCATTCTTCGGATCAACGCACCAACAAACCAATCCATTCCGGGAACACTGACGGGTGGAGAAGCCACCTCCAGGACCGTCACACTGCGGAACATATCCTCGGCCTTCGCGTTCGTTAACTGACAGCAGCTCGGAAAGCATTCGAGCTTGATGACAAACTGTTACATTATGCGGTTGCTGACAGTTGCGGCCACAGCCATTCGATGTGCAGCACTTCTGCATTTGAGGACACTCCAAATCGTGACCGCATGGCGTCCCACAGAGGAATCCGGTACTGTCGGTTGACATGATCTCTTCGGGTTTTGGACAGGCCCCGGGTTTCTCGAATTGCAGCGAGGCTGGACAGCACACACCATAATCGTTACCGGATTGGACTAGACAGCGATACAGTGGCGGACAGCTAGGTTTTCCGGGATCGTTTCCGCAAAGGAACGGTCGAACAGTACCGCTGATAGCGAGTGGTTGCCCTGCCGGGCACAGATCGGCCAAAGAGCGAGCCTTGCGACCTATCAGAAATAGAAACCAAAAAAAACCGTCAGTAACCCGATTTTGGGTTTGATACTACGAAGCTACTTACAGGTCGGCACCGGAGGGCACGGTTCATTCTTACAGGCAACCTCCTGCGGTTCACACTGCTGTCCCCGGGGGCACTGGATTCCGTCGCAGGGATCACGACACTTGCATATCGGACAGCCACTGTTGAAATCCCGGGCGAATCCGGCCGGACAGAACATCCGGCAGCTGGATGCTTGACAGCGGGTCTCGACCACGGTACAGTTGACATCATCGGCACTTGGCCTCCGGCTACCGGTAAGCTCGACACCGTACTCATCCACACACCAGCACTCGGTTCCGTTCAGCTCGTTCGAACACTGCACCGGCTCGAAGTCGCCCAGTGCCGTACAGCGCGGTATTCGCACCGAGTGAAGCAAACTATCGCCTAGGGACTTGGCGCGGCGGGACTCCGCTCGGCGCAGATGCTGACATGCTGTTAATTCTATGGTTTCTGGAAGAGGGAAGAGAAGTAAATGGGAAATTTTCGTTTCAATCAAGGTTTGTAGAACTACATTAATAAATTAGCAACGGTTGATAAAAATTTTAATGCCACTTCGAGAGTATTCGCTGGGTTGGTGTCATTGAGGTAAGTAAACATATGAAAGGTCCTAAATAACTTCCCTGAAGTGTCCATCAAATAACAATTGCTCAACTCGACAAACTTCACTGAATTGAATCCATTCATATTGCGATGAAAATAGAAAACTGCTGAACCGCGCCGTTTGCAGTTAGATTTGAGGAGATTAGATGTTTTTACTCTATCTCAATGATACGAACTTCCAAGTGAAATGTTTCAAATTATCGTTTTTCGAACGACTTCAAACTATATCATCTGATAGAATAACACAATTATGTATTATTTTTGTAAACTGAATACGATACATTCGTGAAATGGTGTCAGTTCAACAGGATGGTACTAAACTCATCAAACTATTCCGTCATATCATTTTTCCGGTAGGCGCTCAATAATTAGATATGGTTTCAAATGATTTGCATGATAAAAAGCATCATTCGAACAACATTTTGTAATTCTTTCGTGGAAAAATATTGAGAAATAAGTCGGTGATGAGGTATTTTTGATGACGCTTCTTAGAAATCATGATTTGCGGTGTCCACTGTATCTCAGCGCAGACTAATCAGAAGTGAACAAATAAAAGCAGCATAGTTAGAGAAGAAGTTTTCCTAGACCCCAACGTTTCTGTCTGATTATTAGTTTTTTTTAATTTTTGGTGGTTGTTAAAAGTGAAAACTACGATTTTTCACGAAAAAATCCACCATTTTGTAGCTGTTCAACCTCCCTAAAGTAACAGACAACGAAAAAGAAAATGTGGAAAAATTTGAAAACAATTGGTGCAGTAGTTTTTGAATGACGATGGACACGGACTTTCAAAACCTGTTTTCGAGAAAAACGCGTTCAAAGTTTTTTGTATATAAAATCAATGGAAACAAAAATCAACAGTTCGTGTATAACATCCATCGCGCACGGTCGTGTTTTTCTTTCGCTCTGTGCTCTTTCGTTGAATGTCGCTCGGGTTGCGCCATCCGGACTGCTATGTGTGCTGGGTTTCTGCCACCCGGATTCATGAAAGTGCAAGTGTTAGTGTGTTCTGACTGTGGAGTTTTCGCATGCAGAAAACGACAGGAACCAGGTTTAGAGCCCTCATCGCATAAGATCATATTTTCTGCTTTCTCAGTGTTAATTGTGTTTCGCTCGGGCTGTACCGGTCGGTCTTTTCGTATTCCGTTTCCGCCTCCCGGATTCGCATGGTTTTATATGCTAAAGAAGTCATTTTATTGATGATGCAGTGATGTGAAAATTTGAAAATGCCCTGAAATCAAAAGTGCGGAATCCCAAATTTTATTTCGTAATATTGATATCATTTCATTATTGCAACACGCAAGTCGCTATCGTGTATTTCACCACCAAAATAGAAATAGTTAACACGAGTACCTGAACATTTTAAAAAGTGATGTGCCATCTTGCGACAAGTAGCAGAAGTTGCTGTAGAGAACAGATTTTTCATTTTAGTGTGCTCTCCACGACAAATGGCTGAAACTACGTTCGGTCGCAAGGTTTTATTTTTCATGTATGATTTATCAATCGGACGATGTATTTGTAGTGATTCGTGTGGAGCACTCGTCGCGTAAGATCGCTCAAATTCATTTGCTGCGTTTTACTCGGACGATCATTATAGTGATGGCTATCATCGAAATCGCGAATGTTCAACGTTTTTGCTACTGGCGCGTCATCTTGGCCGCATGATTTAGTGTCTACCGCACGTAATTTAGGTGGTAAAGCGATCGACCAAGACACATTACTGAAAATACGTTAAATACAGGATTCAGGATACTGGTGAGATCGTTCCTTAAACATTTTTTCATATTCTGTTCAATTGACAATAGCAAGAGGTAGCATATTTCACAATTGTCAGTTTTCGCACTTGAGTTGTCTAGCGGAGGGAGATGAAGGATGATAACGTAAACCCTGCTATAGTATAGTATATTGTATTATATTATATTATATTGTATTATGTTATACTATATGTATTGTATTATATTATGTTATGTTGTATTATATTATACTATATGTATTGTATTATAGTATATAATATAGTATTATATTTTATTATATTATAATGAGTTATATTATTTGATTTTAATTATATAATACTGCTGCTGTTATAACATCGCGGAGGTACGGAATGTAGGCATCTTTGTTCGTCCAACCACTATAGTCAACATATTGATAAGAGATAGCTTATGTCACTATAATTGTCAGTTTTAGCGCATGAGTTGACTAGCGGAGGGAGATGAAGGATGATAACGGAAACCCTTCTATAGTATGGCATATTGTATTATATTATATTATATTATACTATGTTATATTATATTATGTTATATTATATTATATTGTATTATATTGTATTATGTTATACTATATGTATTGTATTATATTATATAATATTGTATTATATTATATTATATTATAATGAGTTATATTATTTGATTTTACTTATATAATAATGTTGCTGTCATTACTTCGAGGAGATACGGAATGTAGGCATCTTTTCTTCGGACAAACACTATAGTCAACATATCGATAAGAGATAGCAGATTTTACTATAATTGTCAGTTTTCGAACATGAGTGGATAGCGGAACGGAGATGATGGATGATGACGGAACCCTTCTATAGGATAATATATTGTAGTATATATGTTATATTATGTGATATTATATTGCTCTATGTTATATTTTATTATGTTATATTGTATGACGATTTGTTGTATTGTATTATATTAAATGATATTATATTATGTCTTATTATTTTACTATATTGTACTTCGTCACAAATATTATATTATTTTATTACAATGGTGAGGGGCAGGGAGTGCATCAGGGTATCTTACAAGTGAATGACTGGATGATGGAGTGGATTGCCAACCTGAGTCACATGGGAGAAACTTCGTGTTTCTCCCTGAAGGTCTGAAATGAGTAAGACGCGCCCTTCTAACAAACAAACCATCAGGCGGGTTTAAGCTGGTACAGCGAAAATCTTTATTATATGGCTGGATGTTATTGCTGGAAGGCGCCGGGTCCAAATAACCCATTTTGGCCTTCTTAACAGTAATAATATGAAAGCTATCTGATAATTAAATTCGGATCTACTGTAAGTCTACCCGCATACATTGGTAATGCCTTGAACTGATGGTGGCTTCACATATACATACATACATACATACATACATACATAAAATCAATGGAAACAATTAATTACTCCAGGGAGCCCGTAGGGTCTAACATTTTCAAAAAATCATATTTTTTCTTTTATAATTTATTATAATGAAACATTTCGAGAATGTTTTGTCAAGTTTTAAAGTCAATCGAAGTAGAAATCTTGAGCCTGTGTGCCGAGCTCTTGCTTCTTCGTAGAATGAGATAGCCATAGATAAAGGTCCAGAGTTTCGTTCCAATAGGCTTGAAAATAAAAATATGAAAATAAAATATGAAATTGAATATTCTTAAAATGTTTTACTATAAGAAAATAACAAATGATTTTTCAAAAGTGTTAGACCCTACCCGCCCCTTAACTTCAACAATCTCAAGAATCATATTTCGAAGGCGTCCAAACTCTACCGAAAATTTCGTTAACACACAGTTTGAATTTTTTTTAAATTCATGAGGTTTGCACTTCGCAATCTACCATGAAGAAACCCATTAAACCTTACAAGTTACAAGGACTGCTGCCGGCTTATTGAGATGTTCAGTTCGGTTCGGATACCAATATGCTTCCGTGACTCAATCGTTAACCGGACGTGCTGTGTGATCTAACCGTCCTCGTTTCAAATCCCAGTCGGTTGGCGATTTTTTGTTTTTTTTATTTATTGAATTTCAACCCATACTACTTTCAAACCGCCCAATTTTACATGTTCTTGAATGTAAATTTACGTGAACTGAGACACTTCATTTCTGTGCATCTAACTGAATAAAAAATCACTGAATTTGAACTGCGTACAATCATTTCTCTGATCGATCAAGAAAACTATTCACCCCTCCCACCAATAGACATCATTTTAAATACCATCATAAAAAGCGAACTATTGACGAAGCATACTTCTCTACCTGCATCATTTGAGTCATTTTTCCAGGCTTCGATAAGAGCTCCTTTTGATTGCATATTTTATTATTATATCTACCGTGATTTTAGAGAACTGAGAGCGGTTTTTGCGTTCGTCCTGTTCTGCTTCTTTGAACGGTACGTTCGATCGGTACGTTGGATGTCAATGGTTATGATGATGACGACGATGATGACGATGATGAAGTTGAAGGATAGCCTCCGCAGTTCGGAACTATGTCAGTCGGTTACTGCTGGAAAAGAATTCCAGCAATTTTACATCGCCGTAGCCATAGCGGAACGTTTTATTACTCAAGCCGGCACTTAGTTTTCTTTGTTTGATATGTGCTACACTTAAATCCTTGAACTTGCAGAGGGTATTCGGAACGACTGGCAATATTCCTAGCCGTTTATCATTTTTCAAGCGAATGAATGACAGCGAGAAGAACATTCCTCACAATTCCAACATCAGTTTTATAGAAAAATTATTCAAAGTAGATGTTGACAGCATGTAACAATGCAAAGGAGTTGTCTTGTCCTGCTCAATCATAAACGTTACACCATCGCGATATCATATCGTCTCAGATTGCTTTATAGTCTTTATAAGTTATTCGTCAGTCTAAGCTTTATCACGATTCTGATATGACACTATTGTTATATTTAGACGACGTTTGATTTTCCCGTCAAACATAGAGAGTATAAATGATAGAATTTTCAGCAGGAGAAAAAAACCTTTCTTTTAACGTGTTTTCATAGTCATTTTACGGGTTTTAAAATTCTTTATTTTCTGATTTTTCCCGCTTTATGAAACGAATAAAAATTAATTCGTGAAAAATTTCCACATCCGAATGTCGATGATCATTTTGATTCCAGAATTGTTACGGTGAACCTAGACTAATAAAGTAAAGCTGATATACGTCCAACATATTCTACCACACAATTGAAAAAGGCGGGGCAAACGAAAGTAAAATAACTTCCCGGGTAAAGAATTGTACACAATGAAATTGAAATTAATATCGACACTAGCATTTCATTCGGACAACATATCAATAGTCCCGTGGGATTTACTTTAGGTTCTTGAAATAACTCAAAAGAATGCAAAGTTTTTTTCTACTGCTGAATATTCTTGAACAAAATATCCTCTTTTTCGATGTGAATGGTTTACGGAGCAAACCTTCCTCTCACTGGTATCTAACGAACTCAAGCCACTAAAATGACCCGGCTGCCAAGCTGAAAAAGCTCTTTTTAAAAACTGCGTCATCAGACGTCTACGATCAACAAGACGGAACGAATTAAATCAATACTGACACCAGAATTTCAACGGAAGGAAACACCAACTAGTTTTTCGAAATCGGTTTCAAAGCAGATTGGTTGATAAACCACAATCTTTATTGAATATATTTCAGCAGTACAATCAATTTTTGGAGAAAAAAAATCAATCGAATAATGGTGGATACAGTTTTCAGTCACTTGGCATGGCTAGCATATCCTAATACAGAGAGAACCCGAACTTCTGAATTCTTAAGCGAAACATGTTGTATTGTTTTCTAGGCAATTTTTAATCTGATCCATTTTTACGGGAATGAGCCTTTTACCAAAAGTCACAGACCATTTCACCAAACAATAAATCATTTCGACGAAAATCGTTTCCAAGAATAGCACAACTCGCCAAAAACATTTTCGCATAATGGGTCATTTTGTTGAAAGACTTTTCATCGGATAGATCATTTGGTGAAAAGATCATTTCCTCAAAAAAAAGCTGCGGCGAAAAAACGTTTCGGAAAATGAGTCAACTAATCGAATGTCGTTTCGAAGAATAATGCCGTTTTTTCATTGAAAAATACTGGTGGCGTGGATTGCTCTGATCTTGCACTTTCGAGCAGAAATGCATTATTATGACGGTGTTTCATTGCCAATTCTGCTCGAAAGTGCAAAACCAGAGCAATACACGCCACCAGTGTTTTTCAATGACAAAATCCATAGGTCATTTAGCCGAAATTCGTTTCGTCGAATTGGTTAATTTATCGAAAGAGTTGTTTCACTGAGAAAGAGAAGCAAATGGAACAACTGAGAAAGAGAGCAAATGGAACAACTCACCGAAAGTCGTTTCGAAAAAAGGGTCCTTTTTGTCAGAAACGATTTACTAATTGGATCATTTCTTCGAAAACCGTTTCTCCGAAAGCACAATTTCTTCACAACCCATTTCTCCGAATGTATCATTTCGTAGAAAGTCGTTTCGAATAACGGGTCATTTTTTTTTTTTTTTTTTTCATAAATACGTTTATTTCTTAAGGCAGTTTACATAAGTTTTTCTTCGCCGTAGCATCACTTTTACATAATATTCTTATCCTAATTTAATTCTAACATAGTCACAACGTTTTGCATTTATTAAAACATATTCTCTTATTACTTAAATATCATCTTAGGTAACTCGTCATTAATTATGAAATCTACTCGGAAATATTATTTGAACCAAACGATTAACTTCTATAAATTATAAAATAAGCTGTTATTTTCAGACATTTTGTTAATAATTTCATAAACTGTTTCGAGTTTGTTTGTATCATTACATTATTTTTATTCTAATTTAGCTATTGGTTGAACTCATGGACGCAGCTGGGATCAGAACTAAGTCTTGAAAGGGGCCTTTATTAAATTGAAACTCCAGTTTTCTTTATGAAATGATAAATAAGTTTCATGTATGAAAGGTCACGACAAGCAAGAATGTCTCGAACTGGGATATTGGATAGTCTACCTTGGGTACGCAAAGAATTTATTAGTTGAGATCTGACATCACGATACTCCACGCATGTCCAAACGACATGATCAATATCTCGATACCCTTCGCCACAAGCACAATGATTAGTCTCGGAGAGCCCAATTCGAAGGAGATGTGCATCTAACGTGTAGTGATTGGACATGAGTCTGGACATCACACGAATGAAATCTCTACTCACATCCAGTCCCCTGAACCATGCCTTTGTCGATATTTTCGGAATAATTGAGTGCATCCACCGACCCAGATCATCTTTATCCCAAGAAGCTTGCCAGCTGGCAAGTGTTCTTTGGCGAGACGAGCTATAGAATTCGTTGAAAGCAATTGGTCTCTCATAAATTTCACCCTCAATAGCACCACGTTTGGCTAAAATATCGGCTCTTTCATTGCCAGGAATGGAGCAATGAGCCGGGACCCAGACTATAGTGATTAGATAATTATTGTTCAATATGTCGTTCAGGCACTGTTTTATTTTGCCCAGGAAAAACGGTTCAGTCTTGCCAGTCATGTTTGAGCGAATGGCTTCAATTGCACTCAGACTATCTGTGAAGAGGAAATAATGGTTTGGAATTAATGTGACGATTACACTCAAACTATAATGAACTGCTGCTAGCTCTGCTATATAAACAGATGCAGGTTCTTGAAGCCTAAATGAGGCCGAAACATTATTGTTGAACATACCAAACCCTGTCGCTTCTTCAATTCGCGATCCGTCCGTGTAAAACATTTTCTCAGAGTCAATATGCCTGAACTTACTTGAAAATATTTTTGGGATTTCCGTCGAACGTAGATGATCCGGGATTCCACGCACTTCGCGCTGCATGGATGTATCGAAAAATAAAGTTGAGTCAGGGACATTTAGGAGGCTGACACGGATAGGAATATATCTTGAAGGGTTGATTTCCTGTGACATATGGTTAAAATATACTGTCATGAATTTTGTTTGAGATCGAAGCTCGACTAGTCGTTCGAAATTATTAATTACCATGGGATTCAGCACCTCACATCTTATTAGCAGGCGTGATGAAAGCTCCCAAAATCGATCTTTTAATGGAAGAACTCCCGCCAGAACTTCAAGACTCATTGTATGTGTCGAATGCATGCACCCTAAAGCAATTCGCAAACAACGATACTGAATTCGCTCCAGTTTGATAATATGAGAGTTTGCAGCGGAACGAAAGCAAACGCATCCATATTCCATCACTGAAAGTATCGTTGTCTGATACAATTTTATTAGATCTTCCGGATGAGCACCCCACCAAGATCCTGTTATTGTTCGAAAAAAAATTTACTCTTTGTTGGCATTTTGTTATCAGAAACCTAATGTGTCCTCCCCACGTGCATTTGGAATCGAACCACACCCCGAGGTATTTAAAAGTTAAAACCTGTTGGATCATTCTTCCCATCATATGAAGCTGAAGCTGCGCGGGATCATGCTTTCTTGAAAAGACGACTAACTCTGTTTTCTCCGCAGAGAATTCGATACCAAGATGAACAGCCCAATCGGACAAGTTATCTAAGGTATCTTGCAATGGTTTATGCAGATCAATAGCTTTGGGTCCAGTAACTGAAACCACGCCATCATCTGCCAATTGTCTTAGTGTACATGGGGTTACTAGACAGCTGTCAATGTCATTTACGTAAAAATTATAGAGGAGCGGACTGAGGCATGAGCCTTGCGGGAGACCCATGTAACTATTTCTGAGTGTTGCCAAATCGCCATGTGAAAAATGCATGTGTTTCTCTGACAAAAGGTTGTGCAAATAATTATTTATAACCGCTGGGAGTCCATTTTGGTGAAGCTTGTCTGAAAGAACATCAATGGAAACTGAATCAAATGCTCCTTTAATGTCTAAAAATACAGATGCCATTTGTTGCTTTTGAGCGAAGGCAATTTGGATGTCAGACGAAAGTAATGCAAGGCAATCATTCGTCCCTTTATTTCTACGGAAGCCAAACTGAGTATCTGACAACAAACCGTTCGTCTCGACCCAAGTGTCGAGACGTCGTAGAATAATTTTTTCGAACAATTTTCTGATGCAGGACAACATCGCAATGGGTCTATATGAGTTGTGATTGGAAGCTGGTTTCCCCGGTTTTTGAATGGCGATAACTTTCACTTGTCTCCAGTCAGGTGGAACAATATTTTGCTCAAGAAACTTGTTGAACAATTCCAACAAACGTCTTTTTGCGAGGTTGGGCAGATTCTTCACCAAGTTGAATTTAATTCTGTCCAACCCTGAAGCGTTATTGTTACAAGACAAGAGTGCTATAGAAAATTCCATCATTGAAAATGGGTTATTAATAAAACCATTATTTGGAGGAGATTCCCGTATAATGCTCTGCGTAGGAACAGAATCTGGGCAAACTTTCCTAGCAAAGTCAAATATCCATCGGTTCGAGTATTCATCACTCTCATTGCCCACGTTACGATCCCTCATTCGTCTGGCCGTGTTCCAAAGAGTGCTCATTGAGGTATCTCTTGACAAACCTTCGACAAAATGTCTCCAATAGCTACATTTTTTGGCTCGAAGTATGCTCTTGTACTTGGTTTCTAAAACCATAAGTTTTTCAAAATTCTGAGGAGTTCCTCCTCCCCGTTTCAGAAACGTCTTGCAAGCATTTTGTTTTGCGAGTTTAGCCTCTGAGCCCTCTTTGTCCCACCAGGGGTTGGGAGGCCTTCTGTTAGTCGTTGGCCCAGGAAAGCGTTTAGTTTGGGATTGTTCTGCTGCCTCCAGAATCGAACAAATGAGGAAGTCATATTCTTCAAGTGGAGGGAGCTCTTCCATTGAATTCAAAATACTAGAGATACTACTTTGGTATTTAATCCAGTCGATATTTTTTGTCAAATCATATGGAATACTAGCGGAAGTAGCAATGCAATTGCTACTGCTAATTGAGATGATGATTGGTAAATGATCGCTACCGTGTAAATCAGGCAGTATTTTCCAGGTGCAATCTAGTCGAATTGATGTTGAGCAAAGAGATAGATCTAATGCACTTGGGCGTGCCGGAGGTCTTGGGATCCGTGTCATGCTACCCATATTTAATACCGTCATGCTAAAATTGTCACAAATGTTTTGTATTAAAGATGATCTGCTATCATTGTAAACGGAACCCCACATATTTAAATCCCCCAGAATCAATCGTGGTGCAGGAAGGGCTTCAACCATTTCATTAAGCTGTTGCTGTCCAACTTGTGCTTTTGGAGGAATATAAACCGAAGCTATGCAAATATCTTTGCCTTTAATGTTTATTTGGCAAGCAACAACTTCTATACTAGAAGTTGAAGGGATGTTTAATCTATAAAAGGAATAGCATTTCTTAATTCCCAAAAGCACTCCACCATACGGAGAGTCTCTATCGAGACGTATAATGTTAAAATCATTAAAATTTAAAGCTATGTTTGAAGTAAGCCATGTTTCGCATAAAGCAAATACATCACATTTTTGACTATGCAATAATATTTTAAATGAATCAAGTTTTGGCATGATGCTTCGACAATTCCACTGCAGGACAGTGATTGTATCATTTGCGACGGGTGATAAATTATCCATCAAAAGATACAAAACCTGAGACAATTGGCCATTGAGCTGATAACTGCTTCAAAAAGGTTCTAGCTATTGGAAGGAATGCCATTATGAGGGTCTTTAAGGGTTCAGATATATTGAATGCTGAGAAAATCCATTCAACAATTTCCGAAAACTTCAGTAATCCTGTTGGTGGCTGTGAAATGGAGCCCACTGGATTATTATCTTTTTCTGTACTAGATCCTGGATTGGTTTGTGAATTTGACAAACCAGGAGGCACAGTCTTTGGTTTTGACTTTTTTTGTTTAACACGGGGATCTTTTTTTGAAGATGAAATTTTAGGTGTCTTTTTTGGTAATTTGGAGGAAGACTTCTTTCTCTTAACTGACCCTTGGGTAGTGATAAACGAATTACCTTCACTATTTTCGTCAGAGTCAGAGTCCTCTGGTTCCTCTAGATTTGAAAACCCGTTTTCGGTTTCCAAAGGGGGGACATCAATGACCGTTTTAAGCATTTCTGCATATGTGCGCTTAGACCGTGCTTTTAAAGAAAGCTTAATTTTGTCTTTGTGCACTTTAAATGCAGTGCATACTGAAATATCATCATGAGGACTATTCCCACAATAAATACATTTTTCAATTTCCTTGTTGCAATCATTATCTTTATGAGGTCCTTCACACTTAATACATTTTGGTTTATTACTACAGTAAGTAGCTGTGTGGCCGAATTTTTTGCAGTTCGTACAATTCATTACATTTGGAACAAAAAGCCGAACAGGGAGGCGAATTTTATCGACATAGACATGGGACGGCAACGCAGACCCGGCAAATGTCACTCGAAACGAGTCTGATGGGCGATAAACTTTTTTTTCCTCTTCATGAACTACTGAGTACAGTTGTTTGCACTCCAGTATTTTCACACCCTCAAGCATAGAGTTCTTGAAACGACCAACACCATGCTTGAGTAAATCATCTACCGAAAGACTCGCTTCGGTAACAACACCGTCAATTTCGACATCTTTGGAGGGTATGTAAACTTTATACTCTTTATTGAAATGTTCCGAAGAGACAATATCATTCGCGTGTTTCAAATTATTTACCACAACACGAATTTTATCGTTATTTACTTTTATGATCTCTTTGATTGAAGAGTATCGTGATGTCAAACCTTTATTAATTTGAAAAATGTTTAATGGCTTTGATATACGTCTAAAAAAGACTATCCAAGGCCCAGAAGAGCTCTCCTGATATTTTTTCGTTCGTGGGGGTATCGGATTCATGCTAGGATTTACGTCCATGGATTCATCCATTACATTAAAATTTTTAACTAAACTTTAAAATAAAATTTGAAACCAACACTACACAGTACTCAATCAAAAGGAAAAGAAAAAACTTCTACCTTGAAATTGTTGTCTATCTCCGTTGCACTGCCGTGTAGATCCTCGTTGCTCTAGATGTTCTTGTTGGATGTATCTGGACGTTGATACAATGCTGAAGCTCACTGTAGCGATAGAATATGATGTGATGCTACTGCTACCTGACATCCAGCACCACTCGAATTCCGATTTGCTTTCGTCTTCGCCAGCTGTAACCAGCGCAGGTCACCGGTGTATACCTGCGTGTTGTATGGCAGTGGAAAGACCGAGTTGTCTTGTCTCCTTCTTCCTTGTGCTCCGCACCGATATGCTTCTGCACCGAAGTGCCTTCGCACCGGTGTGCCTTTGCACTCTCCTGCTTCTATGTGCCTTTGCACTCTTCCTCTTCGATGTGCCTTTGCACTCTCCTGCTCAGCACTTGTGGCTGTATATTGCGGCCTGGGTAGAGTTTGGGAAACGCCCTTTGTTGTTTCCTTCACCAGCTTGGCCCAGCACTAGGGCTCTCTTATGCAGCACGACTATACTTTTTAACGGCTGCTGCCAACAGGTCTCTACCTGTAGTTCAACCGTTGTCGTATTTAACGCGTGTAAACCAACCAGCGTTATTAAACTGTACGCTTCTATACACAACCTTCTCGGTTGAACGGCTATTACTGAATGTGAACGGGTCATTTTGTCAACGTTCTTTTTGTTGAGTTGGTTACTTAGTCGAATGGGTTATTTCGCTTGGAAAGGGGATGTAATAATTCGCTGAATGGGTCATTTCATCAACAGAATAGATTAATTCACCGAAAGTCGTTTCGAAGAATGGATCAACTCATCAAAATCCGTTTCGCAGATTAGGTCATTTTGCCGAAAAACATTTCACCAAGTGCATGATTTTACCTGAGACCATTTCGAAGACATCTCGCCGAAAGCAGAATATCGCCGTAAGTCATTTTGTAGAATTCACTGATAATCCCGATCTAAGAATGGGTCAACTCCCCGAAATACGCTTCGCAAATTGGATCGTTTTCCCGAAAGACAGTTCATCGAATGTATAAATGCATCGAAAACCGTTGCAAAGACATTTTACCGAATGCTTAATTTCGCCGATAGTCATTTTGAAGTATTGGTCAACTCATCGAAAATCGTTTCAAAGAATAGATCATTTGGCCGAAAACTGTTTTACTAAGTGGATCATTTCTACGAGAATCGTTACATCGAATGCGTCATTTTGCTGACATTCGTTTCGGAGAATGAGTTAGCTCATCGAAAGTTGTTTGGAAGAATGGATCAATTTGCCGAAAGTCGTTAAGTCGAATTGGTTAATAAGTCGAACGGGATGTTTCGCTGGAAGTTCACCGAATGCATAATTGTGTCGAAATCCGTTTCGAAGACATAAGGATCATTTCTACGAAAACCGCTGAATTTCGCCGAAAGTCGTTTCGGAGAAAAAGTCAACTTACCGAAAGTAGGATCATTCAGACGAAAGCCGTTTCAATGAATTGGTTAATTAGTCGAAAGAGTTATTTCGTTGGAAAAGGGGATGAAATAATTCACTGAATAAGTCATTCCATCAAAAGTGTAGAATAATTCCCCGAAAATCCATTTTTTTTAAAGAATGGGTCAACCCACCGAACCCACCCATTTCGCAGAATAAATAATTTTGCCGAAAGAAAGTAGTTCGTCGAATTGGTTAATAAGACGAATGGGTTATTTTGCTGGAAATTGAAATGCAATACTTCCTTGAAAGGGTGGTTTAATTCACCGAAATCCATTTCGCAGAACAGATAGTTTTGTCGAAGGAAAGTACAACGAAGGCGTAATTTCGTCGAAAAACGTTTCGTAGACGAAGAATGTTGACGTTGACCACCGAAATCCATATCGCAGTGTAGATAATTTTGCCGAAAGAAAGTACATCAAATGGACCATTTCACCGGAAGACGATATGAGTGGATTATTCCTACCACAACCGTTTCTCCGAATGTATTCTCACCGAAAGTCGTTTCGCAGAATGGATCATTTAAGTGAAAGTCGTTTCGACGAATGGGTTAATTTGCCGGAAGAATCAATTCATAAAAAGAATGGATTAATACCAACCGAAAATTCGTTTCGAAGAATGGGTCATTTTGCCAAAAAACGTTTGACTGAATGGATTATTTATTTAAAAACCGTTTCTCCGATTGTATCATTTCGTTGAAAGTTGTTTCGAAGAATGGACTAACTCAATGAAAGTCGTTTCGTCGAATTGATTAATAAGAATAATGGGTTATTTTACTGGAAATGGGAATGCAATAGTTCGTTGAAAGAGTGGATTTATTTACCAAAATCCATATTGCAGAATAGATAATTTTTAGACAGTGGCGTACCAAGAAATTTTGGCACTCAGGGGCCGCCCCCATCGTTGGGTTTGCGAGCAAAAAAATTTTCGAATTCCATCTCCGGAAAGATGACTTGGACGAGCAAAAAAAAAGGTCCCAAGGATAGGGACACCGAAGGCGTAATTGCATCGAACGCCGTTTCGAAGACGCTTCACCGAACTCATCATTTCACCGAAAGTCGGAAAGAAGAGATGGTCAACTCACTGAAAATCGTTTCGAAGAAAAGAGGTCATTTCTCCGTAAGACGTTTTACTGAGTGGATTATTTCTGACAAAATCGTTTCTCCGAATGTATCTTCACCGAAAGTCGTTTCACAGAATGGATCATTTAGATAGAAGTCGTTTCGAATAATAGTTTTTTCACTGGGAAAGGAAGTGCAAAAGTTCGTCAAATGAGTCGTTTCATCTAAAGAATGGATTTATTCAAACCGAAAATTCGTTTCAAAGAATTGGTCAACTCATCGAAATCCGTTTCGAAGAATGGGTCTTTCTGTCGAAAGACGTTTGACTAAATGGATCATTTATTCAAAAACCGTTTCTCCGAATGGATCATATAGCTGAAAGTTGTTTCGAAAAATGGATGACTCGCCGAAAGTCGTTTCGTCGAATTGGTTAATAAGACGAAAAGGGTTATTTTGCTAGGAATGAGGATGTAATAATTCGTTGAAAGAGTGGATTAATTCACCGAAAGTCTTTTCGGAGAATAGATCGTTTTACCGAAATATGATTGCGTCGAAAAACGTTTCGAAGACATTTCACCGAAAGTCGGAAAGAAAAGAGTATTAACACACCGAAAATCGATTCGAAGAATGAGCCATTTTACCAGAAGACATTTTACTGAGTGAATTATTTCTACCGAAAACCGTTTCTCCGAATGTATTCTCACTGAAAGTCGTTTCGCAGAATGGATCATTTAGATTTTTTTTATTCAATATTATAGTATAATTTTAAGGCACACTGCTTAAGCTCTAAGATGCCAAGGGTATTTACTAATCTTAATTACGACTAACTTAAAACTAGAAAAGTATCATTATGTAATGTAGCGGTAGCGGATTCTCGAGAAGCTATCGGTAGTGGCCGGTGAATTGAATATCGCATGAGGGTCTTCCATATGCCGTTGGCGAAGATCCATGTTGGCCGCATCCTTCGGTCCGCGTGGGTCCGCGGGAAACACCCCCAGGCTACGAAGGCCGGGCGGGTGGCCCGCATGCTGGTTTTCGACTGGGGCGGCCTTCCGTGGACGATGATGGTGATGTTACGGAAGAGAATGAAAAAAAAAAAGTAAATATTGTGGAAACGGGGTAAAAAGGGGATGTGGGAACAAAATGTTTGAAAACGATAAAGATCTAATTAGTTGCCATCGAGATGGTGAAGAGATAGGGAAGGGGTAACGAAAAAGTTAGTGACAAAAAAAGATCTTGTTAGTTCCAATGAAGATGGTGGACAGGGACGGGGATCGAGAGAATCGGGCGGATGTTAGTGTCGAACCTGTAGGTGGAGTTTATACTTTCTGAGCGAGGGATAACACATTACACTTGTATATCAATGTGTTTAAGGTACTGGTATATGAGAAGCATATATAAACTATCCCGACTCGCCAACACATCCCGAACCGGAACCTCAGGCGGTCTACCTCGGGCCCTAAGGGATTCCAGTAGCTTCGACCTGGCGTCACGATACTCTACGCACGACCACACGACATGCTCGATGTCCTGATAACCGTCGCCACAGGTGCAGAGACCGCTCTCCGCAAGCCCAACACGCCGGAGATGTGCGTTGAAGGTGTAGTGATTTGACATGAGCCGCGACATAACACGAATGAAATCGCGACTCACGTTCATCCCCCTGAACCAAGGTTTCGTCGATACCCTAGGGATAATGGAATGTAGCCATCGTCCCAGTTCGCCATTGCTCCATGAAGTTTGCCAACTTTCGAGAGTTTTCTGACGAGAGATACTGAAAAATTCATTGAAGCAGATTGGTCTTTCATAAATATCACCTTCTAATGCGCCCACCTTAGCCAATGAGTCTGCCTTTTCATTGCCTGGAATGGAACAATGCGAAGGGACCCAGACTAACGATATTAAATAAGACCGTTCAGATAAAGTTCGCAAGTGTTCCCGTATTTTCCCCAGGAAATATGGGGGATACTTTCCTGGCTTCATTTCCCGGAGAGCTTCTATTGAGCTTAGACTGTCCGTGACAATGAAGTAATGGTCTTTGGGCAAGGTTTCAATGATCTCGAGGGTGTACTGAATAGCAGCTAATTCTGCGACGTAAACTGAAGCCGGATCACTGAGTTTGTAAGAAGCGGTGATGTTTTGATTGAAGATGCCGAAGCCTGTGGACTCGTTGATGTTTGATCCGTCAGTGTAAAACACCTTTTCACAGTTGACTGTTCTAAATTTATTATAAAAAATATTTGGGGCCACTTGAGGGCGCACATGATCCGGGATTCCACGAATTTCTTCTCTCATGGATGTGTCGAAAAACACAGTAGAATCAGAAGTATCCAAGAAATGAGCACGATTGGAAACAAACGAAGAAGGATTAATATTCTGAGCCATGTAATCAAAATACAAGGACATAAAACGGGTTTGAGAATTGAGCTCGACAAGCCTTTCGAAATTTTCAATCACCATCGGATTCAGGATGTCGCATCGAATTAGCAATCGATATGAGAGATCCCAGAATCGATTTTTCAACGGTAAGACGCCCGCCAGTACTTCAAGACTCATCGTATGAGTCGACTGCATGCAACCTAAGGCAATACGCAAACAACGATACTGAATTCTTTCCAGCTTGATGAAATGAGTGTTCGCCGCGGATCGGAAGCAAAAGCATCCGTATTCCATCACGGACAATATCGTTGTTTGGTATAACCTGATCAGGTCTCCTGGGTGGGCACCCCACCATGATCCGGTTATTGTACGAAGAAAATTGATTCTCTGTTGGCATTTTTGTTTCAGATACCTAATGTGACATCCCCAGGTGCCTTTGGAGTCGAACCAGACCCCGAGATATTTAAATGTGAAGACCTGAGCTATGGTTTCACCCCCTAGTTGAAGCTGTAATTGTGCTGGTTCTCGCTTCCTTGAAAATACAACCAGCTCAGTTTTCTCCGTAGAGAACTCGATACCCATTTGAAGAGCCCATGTCGACAAGTTGTCGAGGGTATCTTGCAATGGTCCTTGGAGATCGGCAGCTTTGGGTCCTATAATAGACACAACGCTGTCGTCGGCAAGTTGTCTTAGCGTGCAAGATGTGTTGATACATTCATCAATGTTGTTCACGTAAAAGTTGTATAAAAGGGGGCTTAAGCATGAGCCCTGAGGAAGACCCATGTAACTGAATCGTATTGTCGACAAATCACCATGCGCGAAATACATGTATTTCTCGGACAACAGATTATACAAAAAGTTATTCAAAATTGGTGAAAGACCATGCTGATGCAACTTCTCAGATAGGATGTTTATGGAAACTGAATCAAAAGCCCCCTTGATGTCTAGGAAAACTGACGCCATTTGTTCTTTACGAGCAAATGCCATTTGAATTTCGGTTGAGAGCAACGCAAGACAATCGTTCGTTCCTTTACCCCTGCGGAAACCAAATTGTGTATCTGAAAGTAAGCCATTAGTCTCGACCCAATTGTCTAGACGAAACAGAATCATTTTTTCGAACAATTTCCGGATACAGGAAAGCATAGCAATCGGCCGATACGAATTGTGATCGGAGGCAGGTTTCCCTGGTTTTTGAATGGCGATAACTCTTACTTGTCTCCGGTCATGTGGGACAATATTATCCTCAAGAAGCCTATTGAATAAATTCAATAAGCGCCTTTTGGCAGAGTCAGGCAAATTTTTCAACAAGTTGAATTTGATTTTGTCTAACCCCGGAGATTTATTGTTACACGATAAAAGCGCAAGTGAGAACTCGACCATCGAAAAAGGTGTTTCGTTTCTGTTTGATGAAGCGACGCGCATGATTGTCTGTTCCGGAACAGAGTCAGGACATACTTTTTTAGCGAAATCGAATATCCAGCGGTTAGAATATTCCTCGCTTTCGTTTGTGGTGTTTTTGTTGCGCATTCGTCGGGCTGTGTTCCAAAGAGTGCTCATTGATGTTTCTCTCGATAATCCGTCTACGAATCGACGCCAATAACCGCTTTTCTTCGCTTTAATCAAGCTTTTCATTTTAGCGTCTAATGCCGCGTAGTTTCTGAAATTATCAGGTGTTCCGTTTTTCCTAAACTCGACAAATGATGCAGTTCTCTCCGCGTTTAATTCTGAGCACTCTTTGTCCCACCACGGGTTGGGGGGACGGATGTTAGTTTTCGCGCCGGGTACACGTTTCGTCTGAGCTTGAGTCGCGGTGTCGAGAATCAAGCCAGCCAAAAACGTGTACTCTTCCTCCGGAGGAAGTTCTTGTGTTGTTACTAGTTTCTCAGATATCGAGGTCGCATAGCTATTCCAATCAATATTTCTTGTGAGGTCATACGAAACATTGATTGTTTCCGATGGTCTTAATCCGGTGGCGATTGAAATTACGATAGGCAGATGATCGCTACCGTGGGGATCAGGGATTACCTTCCACGTGCAACCCAACCGTAGCGATGTCGAGCAAAGGGATAAGTCTAGCGCACTTGGTCTTGCTGGTGGTGCAGGAATTCGTGTCATTTCTCCCGTATTCAAGATTGTCATATTGAAGTTGTCGCAGATATCATGGATCATAGTTGATCTGTTATCGTCGTGAAGACAGCCCCATCCCGTACCGTGTGAGTTAAAGTCTCCTAAAACCAACGTCGGTGCGGGAAGAAGCTCTATGATATCATTGAGCCGCCGATGCCCAACCGAGGCTCTTGGAGGAATGTAGATGGAAGCAATGCAAAGGTCCTTGCCTTTGATTGTAACATGACATGCGACAACTTCAATACCTGGTATCGAGGGGAGGTTAATGCGATAGAAAGAATAGCACTTTTTGATCCCCAAAAGTACTCCTCCATAGGAATCATCTCGATCCAGACGAATAATGTTAAAATCGTGGAAGTTTAAGGGTATTTCAGAAGTTAGCCAAGTTTCGCACAATGCAAATGCGTCACATTTCAGATTATTTACTAGAAATTTGAAAGGATCTATTTTTGGGATGATACTTCTACAATTCCACTGTATAACAGTGATTGTATCCGTGACCTCGGTGGGTGTCTTAGCCATCGAAGGATACGATCGCTGAAAGAAGGGGCCATTTTGCAGTCAACTGCTTCAAGAATGTTTTAACTGTAGGAATAAAAGCCATTATCAGGCTTTTAAGAGGTTCAGAAATATTGAAAGTAGACATGATCCAGTCCACAATATCAGAGAATTTAACAAACCCAGTATTTGGTAAATTTTCTGACTGATCTTTAGGGACTTTCGGGGGTTTTGAAGTCCCAGGAAGTGATGGAAATTCTTGCTCGGAATTTAATTTTCCAAGGCCTGGAGCTTTTTTCTCTGGTTTTTTGCCATCACTACCAGTTGTTGTAATTTTTCGGAACCCATCAGAGGACATCTTCGAACCCTTACTAGGGAGCTTTTGAGAAGATTTATTTCTTCTCTTTCTAATTGATGAGCTATGAGGGACAGCCGAAGATGTACCTTCGAGGGGGTCATCATATTCGCTCTCGTCAGTTGACAAGTAAGCGTAAGGATTTTCGGTAGGTGGCGTAGCACATTTCAACATTTCTGCAAAAGAGCGTTTGGAATGTTGCTTAAGTGAACGCTTCATTTTATCCTTACGCAATTTGTACACGGGACAATCAGAGAGGTCATGCGGCCCCTCCTTACAGTAGAGACACTTTTCATTGTCTCCACTGCAGGAGTTATCCGCATGACTCCCTCCACACTTTATACACCGGGATTTATTGCAACAATGGGATGCTGTATGTCCCAATTGTTTGCAGTTGGTGCAGTTCATGACCCGCGGCACAAAAAGACGAACAGGTAAACGGACTCGGTCCAGGAGGACGTAATTAGGCAAAGCCGAGCCAGCGAAAGTCACCCGATACGAGTCTGATGGGATATAGGACTTAGTCCCATCCTCAGCGGTCGATACTGAACGCAATTGTTTGCAGTCCAGTATCTTAACGTTCTTGAGTAGGGGGTTTTTAAAACCGCCTGCCCCATGCTTAAGAACGTCCTCGCAAGTCAGACTCGGATCGGTGATCACGCCGTCTATCTCGACTTCGCGAGCTGGTACGTATACGCGATACTCCCGCGTGAAATTCTCACTTCGAACGATCTCATTAGCCTGTTTTGCACTGGCTAACAAGACCCTAAGCTTGTCCGGGCGTACTTTCTCAATTTTTTGTACAGTATTGTATCGCGAGGACAGGTCATTAGAAAGTTTTAGAAGGTTCAATTTTTTACCATTCGCTTTGGTCCGGATGTAAACCGCATACGGTCCGGCCGAGAGTGCAAGCCCATCGGGATAGCTTCTAATGCGAGATTTATTGCCATCAGAAGCATCCATTTGATCATCTAGGGGAAGGTCAGGCAATTCTGTGCCTTTTGTCATGGCACGGAAATGTGTCCGTGCGGGTAAATATTAGGGGGCAATAAAAATCTAATGGTACTGAACAACAGGGAAAAAGAAAAAAAATACTTAGCTTTAGCTCTCGAAGGGTGATCGGCCGACAAGGCCCGGTCCTAGGCGACCGGTGAATACTCCAGTTCAATAAAGTGCAAAAAACCTCTTTGAGGAAAAAGCACTTTGTTTTTAGTCTCTCACTACACTGTCCAATGAAACCAATCTTTTTATCACTATATATATTTATCACTGTTTCTAATGTACAACGATATATACGCAGCGCCCAGCGCTGGCGCTGGCTAACGGTACCACACGCAGTGCTGCTTTACACAAGCTCACAGTCGGCCTTGAGAACGGATTAATTAGAACTATCACTCGACCGCACTGATGCACACAATAGAATACGGGATGACCTTGATAACGGAATAAAACAATTCACCACGCGATTGGAGAAAGCAGAATTTACGTCCGATCGATCCGATAGTCACGGCACGAATGGATCATTTAGATGAAAGTCGTTTCGACGAATGGTTAATTCGCTGGGAAAAGGAATGTAAACATTCGCCATATGAATCATTTCATAGAAAGAATGGATTAATTCAAACCGAAAATTCGTTTCGAAGAATGGGTCAACGCACCGAAATCCGTCTCCAAAAATTTGTCATTTCGCCGAAAGACGTTTGGCTGAATGGATCATTTGTTCAAAAACCCTTTCCCCGAATTCATCATTTCATGGAAAATTGTTTCGGAGAATTAGCCAACTTATAGAAAATCGTTTCGTCGAATTGGTTAATAAGTCGAATGGGATATTTCACTGCGAATGGTGATGTAATAGTTCGTTGAATAAGTGGATTAATCCACCGAAATCCATTTCGCAGAATAGATCGTTTTACCGAAGGAAAGCACACCGAAGACGTAATTGCGTCGAAAAACGTTTCGAAGACACTCCACCGAATGCATCATTTCGCCGAAAGTCGGAAAAAAGAGATCGCCATCAAAAATCGTTTTGAAGAAGAGAGGTCATTTTACCGGAAGACGTTTTACTGAGTGAATTATTTCTACCCAAAACCGTTTCTCCGAATGTATCCTTACCGAAAGTCATTTCGCAGAATGGATCATTCCGACGAAAGTTCGTTTCGAAGAATGGTCATTTCACTGGGAAAGGGAGTGTTCACCAAATGTGTCATTTCGTAAAAAGAATGGATTATTTTAAACCCAAAATTCGTTTCAAAGAATTGGTCAACTAATCGAAATCCATTTCGAAGAATGGGTCATTTTGCTAAAAGATGTTTGACTGAATGGATCATTTATTCAAAACCCATTTCTCCGAATGTTGCTGACAGTTGTTTCGAAGAATGGATTAACCCAATGAAAATCGTTTCGTCGAATAGGTTAATAAGACGAAAGGGGTTATTTTGCTGGGAATGAGGATGCTGTAATTCTTTGAAAGAGTGGATTAATTCACCGAAATCCATTTCGCAGAATAGTTCATTTTAACGAAATATGATTGCGTCGAAAGCCGTTTCGAAGACATTTCACCGAATGCATCATTTCACCAAAAGTCGGAAAGAAAAGAGAATTAACTCACCTAAAATCGATTCGAAGAATAGGTCATTTTACCGGAAGACGTTTTACAGAGAGAATTATTTTTACCCAAAACCGTGTCTCCGAATGTATTCTCACCGAAAGTCAGAATGGGTCATTCCGACGGAAGTTCGTTTCGACGAATGGTTCTTTCGCTGGGAAAGGGAGTGTAAAAATTCGTCGAATGAGCCTTTCCATAAGAAGAATTGATTAATTTAAACCGAAAATTCGTTTAGAAGAATGGGTCATTTTGCAAAATATGTTTGACTGAATGGATCAATTATTTAAAAAAAATCGTTTCTTCAAATTTGGATTCTTCGAATTTTTTAATAAGTCAAATGGGATGTTTAGTTGGGAAGCAGGATGTAATAGTTCGTTGAAAGAATGGATTAATTTATCGAAAGTCGTTTCTAAGAATATATCAACTGACCGAGATCTGTTTCGGCGAATAGATATTTCACCGAAAGATATTTCACCGAATAGATATTTCACCGAAAGATATTTTACCGAAAGATATTTCACCGAAAGTGTGATTTTTTCGAAAGTTGTTGGAGAATTGTTCAACTCACTTCTACAATCATTTCGAAGAATAGATCATTTTACCGAAAGATGTTTGACTAAATGGATCATTTATTCAAAAACTGTTTCTCTGAATGTACTATTTCGCTCAAAAGTCGTTTCAAAAAATGGATTAACTCATCGAAAGACGTTTCGTCGAATGGGATATTTCGTTGAGAATGGGAATGTAATAGTATTTCACCGAGACCCGTTTCGGAGAACAGATCGTTTTACCGAATGACATTTTACAGGAGAGAGAGAGAGAGAGAGAGGAGAATTTGTCAACTCACCTCAACAACCGTTTCGAAGAATAGATCATTCTACCGAAAGACATTTGACTAAATGGATCATTTCTTTGTGTGCATCATTGCATTGAAAGTTGTTTCGGAGAATAAGTCAACTCATCGAAAGCCGGCGTCATTTAGACGAAAGTAGTTTCGTTAATTGGTTAAAAGAGTTATTTCACTGGGAAAGGCAATGTAATAGTTCGCTGAAGGAGTGATTTCATCTTTAGGGTTCATCGAATTTTATTATTTTATTGAAAGTATCATGTGACAGTACTTTTGCACAGTGCCTATTGGTACAAATTTCTATACAATGAAGCCAGCTGACTACTAAATCAAAAGCCTAACATCCTAATGGCGACATGTTTTCTCTTTGTTTAGGTTCTGTTATGAAACAGATTTCACTGGAAACGAGTCACATACCTTCGCTCGACAGAGCCTTAGTTAAAGCAAATGTTTCCTTAATGGACTGCACCAGTGTCCACACAAGCCGATGCTTCCACTGTACTGTTTGGGATGTGACACAGATGCACTTATAGGAAACATAAATATCCGAAGAGATGTCCTTAATAGCACAGTAAATTTTCGGATATTACCGGTGACATATTGTGACAACGGGTAATCTCGTCGTTAGTAGAAGAACCGGCCGCGTAGGCATGAGCTTTCTGATTGATTCTGGGGATGACTGCAAAAATCTACCGGTGATTGTCAATATTTTCTAGTGGCAATTAAGGACAGCCCAGTGAAACTTTCCCATCTAGTACAGTAATTTCCAGAGGCGTATCCGGCCGGGTTCTCATCTGCAAATTGATGCATTATGATTCACCTAGTTTCCCCACACTTTCATTATCGGTTAGTCGGGCGCCCCACGATGCAAATAATTTCCCTTTCGAAAGGTAGCGCTCATGCAAACCTTTCAATTTCATTTAAAACCAGCTCGAATCGGAGTTGACCCTGTGGTGGGTAGGAGGGTAGAAGGGAACGGACAAAGGGTGTCACAACTTGCACCGATCTGTTCATTATGCATTAGCATACAATCGCACTGAACCCAATGAACGGTGGCACCGCCTGCTGCTGCTGGTGTTGTTGGGAGAAAGTTCCTCATCGCGACGACGACGGTGAAGTGCGGTGAACTAACCTACAAAATACTAAATAAACACGTGGATGAATCATGAAAGCGGTCGAAGTGACCATTGTGTATTGTGTGATTACAGAGCATCCGTCAGTCAGTCGATGATGGCTCCTATGATGCCTGAAGGTAGGTAGATATTCAAACGAATGACGGTTGCAGAAAAAAAATAAGTCGACTTTTTGTTGCAGTTTTTCTGAAGAGTGTGAAGGTGCACAACCGCAACTCAGCTGTCGCGTTTTATATTGGAGAAGAAAGAGAAATTTTTCCTCCGCCTGGGTGATTAAATTTGGCCAACAATCAACCGAACAAATACTGCAAACTCCCATGTGGACTGAACCAAGCTGAACAAAAAAGCATAACTGCGGACAGCCCACGTTCGGCAAAAAAAAGCTCCTAGTAGAAGAGAGGACATGTATGGACGGCATAGAAGCGGAATCAACAAGTGGTTGTTGTTTCAACAAGCAAGTTTTACCGCCGGTCGTGTTTGGGACAACGACCAAAATTGTTTGTTGGTTTGTTCGGGTATTGGTAGCCAAAAACCGATGCAACGTGCATCATCTCCATAATGACGGCGACGACGACGACGGTGTAGGGATGTCGTAATATCGATCGATTATTCGAGTAATTGATTAATAACCCAAATAATCGAGTAATATTTATTCGATTACTTTGAGACTAATATTCGATTTTTGAATTAATCGAATAATTTGAAAAATTCAAATATTGAATAATTAATCGAGTAATGGATTAATAATCCAGATGATCTATTAAAATGTTATCGGATAGTTTTTAAATATTAATTGAATCGAGTAATTCGAAAAATCCGACATCCCTACGACGCACAGTGGAAAACAATCTATGAAAACCCGCAAAGAATTCTGTAACTCATGAGCTAATTGAGATAGGTCAACAAACTAAAGCGTTTCTTATGTAAAAATGTCCAAGGAATTCAATGGAATGGTTTACAGTGGCCGTACGAATCGCAATCCTGCTCGTTTTATCCCAAATGTACATCAGTATTGGGGTTTCCTATTAATTTTTCGCTCTGTAACTTGAAAAGAAGTCGAGTACAGTATTCTGGAATAGCCTACTTTTATGTAAAAAAAGTTTGGAGATTCGATTAGAAGAACCCACACTGGCCGCACGAAACGTTTTGGTGGCTATTTTACCCCATTTTCTCCATTTCATGGTGTTTTATTGTAAATCGATTTTAAATCATGGTAAAACTTATTGGAAGTTTACTAAATCTAGCTTATCCTATAGAAAAAAAGTCTGTAGAACCGAATGGAAGAGCCTACGCTGGCCTCACGAAACGTTTTAATGACTATTTCACCGAGATTTAAGGACGGTTTACAATAATATATTATGAAATGAAGAAATGGGGTAAAATAGTCACTAGAACGGGAAATTGAATTTCTTTGGGAAACCCGGCGAACGACCTTGCATGGTTAAAACCGGGTTTAAATAAACGCTATAAAAAAAAATTTCTTCGGGCAACTTTTTTATCGAACATCTCTTAACATTTTTAAACATTCATTAGTTTTCTTGCAACTTGACATTGGTGGTATAAAAAAAAAAGAAAATCGTGCGGTGGAATTACTAAGAATTTTGAAAAATAAATTTCATGTTTAATTGTTTGAAAAATGCAGCGGCGTCTCGTCCTCATGTGCAACTCGTGCACTGTACAACCGGTCGAATTGAAGGAATGAATTGCATCCCCATCCAAATTCAATTATTTTTTTGGAATCTATTTATTCGATGAAAGCAGGTTGGATCGTAACGAAATTTCAAGTGTCTGTTGTCGCTGTGTAAGTGTCTTTTCCGTGCACATGAGTTGCTGCACAGATTTAGGTAGAGAAAGAACTACTCAGCTCAGCTGAGATTTGTTTGTTAAATAAAAAATCTCATCCGAAAGTATATCGTTATCTCCTTTCCTCAATCTTTAGTTTTCACTTACAACGAACTGCTACATCTGCTATCATACCACATAAGCAGTGCACAACTAGTCACTTTTGTCACGAGACGCCACTGGAAAAATGGGATTTTTTTTCAGTGTATATTTTTTTTAAATTTTATTGATTATCTGCAACATCTTCTTAGACATAGCATTTGTAGAGCCCGTAAATTTTGCGTTATAATTGTTTAAAAATAATGTGATCTAAAAACACAAATTAGCCATTTTCAAAAATTAGTCTTGAGTGAAAAAAATATCGAAACCAGTGGAAAGTACTGTGAAGACGGAACGACCACTTTGTTGTAATTTATTGAAAGATGGCTTTTTGGTCAAGTGTTGCTTTACAAAATATTTATGTTGAATTAAAGGCCGACGTTTCGAAGGAATATCCCTTCATCTTCAGGGTAAAACGACGACAAATATTTTTCGTCAAGTGGATTGAAACATTGAAAGTTATCGAAAACGAACGGGAACGGCTACTCTACAACAGTCACTTTCCCGCTGTGTTTCATCTGGTTTGATGTGATCTTCATTATGTATTAGGTACAATAAACCTCGTTTATCGACCCATAAACAACAACAATAATTTACGGTTCAGGTTCACCTGAATGAAAAATAACACATCGTAACAGTGATAATAAATTTATACCCAGTCAGTAAACTGCGGCGGCAAGATAACGAGATTTAACGAGCTGTCAAATCAGCTCGCAGCAAACAAATATTTTATTTCTTAAAACCTCCAACCAGATAGTCGGATGCCAATCGAACCCTTTTTCGGACAATCGTAAACATTCCGCACTACTATTATAAACCCGAAACTTATGCCGTTATCTGAATTTTATCTGAAATTCTATCCCAGTTTGGTGTTTATGGCAAACCACCGCCCGTGTCAATCGCGGAATCCACGCGACACGGCGGCATTGGCGCATTGGCATTCTACTGAATACAGATGGAATAAATATGTAAATTTCGCGGCAGAATCCCGGTGATGGTTTGCTCCGGCAGATTGGTTTCCGTTCGTGTCGCGAAGTCAGTGACAAATTCTTGAACCGATAATAATCGGATGCGAAGGCCAACAGCTTCTCCGTTTTGTTCTTCTTCGTCGTCGTCGTCTTGGTTTGTGAATTAATGCAACGACACGTTCGTTTCTACCTTTGCTCTTGGTCGGCCCTATTGTCCCCAGCAGAATGGCATTCAAGATCGGTAGTTTGGGTTTTCGGTAGTCGATTAGATTAATTCTAATCACCATTAAGTTTGAGATGCTACGGTAAAAGGTCCTTCAATGTGGTAGATAATTATAGTTTGGCGGAATTTTCGCTCGAAAGATAATTACTTCAGTTTTACCTTTTTGATTTAATTATTATTATGGTGTCATTAGTTAAAAATCCCTCTAGCGTTCAATAGAGACAACATTCAAATAGCATCTGTCTAAATTTCATGACAGACATGAGCAGTCAATGATTTGCTACTTTTGGAAAATGAGAAACAATGACAAATTAAAACAAGGTTTTTACCGCATCCACCATTTTCGCCAGATTTAGCCCCCAGCGACTATTTTTAGTTCTTAGATTTGAAAAGGAAGCTTGCTGGAATAAAATTAGCATCGAATGATGTGTACATCACACGGACTTAAGCGTTTTTTCGTAGGTCCAAGAGAGATCATAGTATCAGGTGTACAACTTTACTTCCGCCGTTTTCCGATAGGTGGCTGTATCGGCTGAGGCTGGTCAAAATACATAGATAATAATGTCTTTAAAGTGAGTCGAATTGTCATCGCCGTTTCAGTGACAGTTGTTCGTGTTTTCGTATTATTCACGCTCAAAATGTCTGTTTATGTGCCCAATTCTCGCCATTTGCTTTTCTGTTACAATTCGAGAAAAAAAATTCAACTGAAGCGCATCGAATGCTTTCAGAAACTTACGGTGATGCTGCTCTGAGTGAAAGAGCGTGTCGGGAATGGTTTCAACGTTTTAAAAAGGGTGATTTCGATGTCGAAGACAAACATGATGGTGGAAGAGAAAAAATCTTCAAAGATGAATAACAATTTACTGCGAGCTCTTAAAACTGGGTGAAACCATCACAGGAGATCGCTACCGAACGCAACTGATGCGCCGTAGTCGTGCGCTAAAAGAAAAGCGCCCACAGTATCAAGAGCGACATGACAAAGTCATCCTTCAACACTCGACAATGCTCGGCCTCACGTCGCAAAAGTGGTCAAAAAGTACCTGGAAACGCTGAAATGGGAAGTCTTGCTCCACCCGCCGTATTCCCAAGATGTCGCCCCTTCTGACTTCCACCAATTCCGTTCGATAGCGCACGGCCTGGCAGATCAACATTTTCAATCCTTCGAAGAGTTGGAAAAATGGATTGCTTCATGGATAGCGTCAAAAAAGGACTCTTTTTTTCGAGCCGGGATCCGAAAATTTCCGGAAAGATGGGAGAAAGTTGTCGCTAGCGACGGACAATACTTTGAATAATACATCTGTAAGCACTTTTTCGCAATAAAGCTTTAAATTTTGGAAAAAAACGGTGGAAGCAAAGTTGTACACCTAATATAAAAGTGGATTGTTGGATCAGATGTATTGCCCTTCAGGTAGCAATACAATTAATGAACAGACTTCCATAGACATTATCACAGTATGTCAATTTGCTTAATGTAATATTACGAGCATATACCGCACTCAAAAGTTATACATAATTCAAAAGTCACGCGTTCAAATACTGATTTCTTTTTTCCAGAGAATTCTCGGATACCCACGACCTTAACTAGGTTACACGAAATCAAACAATTCCGTAATGTTCATTTTACGGATTGTTTTGTATACGTATAAATAAAAATTTCCTTCATTATGCAAAAAACTCTTTTTACTCGATCATTGTGTAAATTTAATAATAAATCGCGTTATTTCAAATAAAACGCGTAAAAAAAGTCGCGTAAATCCAATTCGCGTAAATTAAGTTCGCATAAATTGTATTGTGTGGACGTTAAAAAGACCTTAGTGTAAAGTGAAGTAGAGTAGAATCGAATAAAACAGAATAGAGTAGAGTAGAAAAGCCGCAGTCCCTTTCACAGATTAGATTATTTCACCGGAAGGGTCATCAATCATTTCACTGAAAGAGGCGCTCCTCCGCCCAAAAGGGTAATTTCATCGAATGGATGATTTTGGCAAATGGGTCATTTCGCCGAAACAGCAAATCTCTAAGAAATAAAATAAAATATATGCAAATAAAAACGTAGGGCTATGGAAAAGATTCTACTCTAACCAAGTTGCTTTAATTTTTTGACTTCCGATAATTCTACCTTGAGATACAGTGGACACCGCAAATCGAGAGTTTTCTAAAAGGCGTCCTCGAAAAATACTCCTTCACCGGCTTATTTCTCAACATTTTTCTACGCAAAAATTTCAAAACGTTGTTCGAACAATGCTTTTATTATGCAAAACATTGGATTGTTTTTGAGTGAGTGGACTAAAAACATCGCAATAATAGTGTTTTTTTTTATATTTCCAAAACCTACTGGTGGCGCCATCTCTTGCGGAGCACAGAAAACTTTCTTCAAGACTCAATAATCAAATTTTTTGATAGTTTTCAACGAGTGGATGAATTTCGCCAGCTCCCGGAAGAGTGACTTTCGATTGAACTTCGAATATACGAAATGAAATATTAAAATATCAGAAAAAAAAACTTTTTTCAGCGCAATGGTTTTACCATAAAACTCATATTAAAGTTAGATTTTACTTCGATTCTCAAGAGCAGCCGAACTTCGAAGGTAGTTTGGTAAATCAAATTTCTCCCAGGACAACAATTCGCTTTCTTTCCTTGTCCCCGAAACTATACCGGCGTGTATCGGAACAACTATAGCGGAACAGTTATTCGAAGAAAGGTGCACGGAAAGTCGCAAGCTGCAAATATGCCATTTTAAGAGGGATCCCGTTTCCACTTTTGCGAATTGTTGACAGAAATTTAATACTCTGTTATATTGCACAACAGTATGCTCAGAATACTTTCCAGACCGAGCTTCAGGGGGCGTTTGCCACCACTGCACTGGAAAATAAAGTTCTCCTCCTTTTGTCAATTAACTGCACCAATTACCACTCCGTCCCCGCCAGTGCATTCTGTCTCCCCACTCGTTTCATCTCTCGCCAAATGCCACTTGCAGCAAAATTTTGCCTTCGGCAACCTTCGACGCAACGATGCAGACCCGTTTTGTAATAATGGCACAAAACAAAAACGACAAAGTGCAATAAAAAGAAGCAATGCAGTAAAAAAATATCTAAGTAAAAGATGCTCTCATTTCTCTCGAGATTCGCTTCAGTGAAGACTTAATATTTTGCTGCTGCAAAAAAATAAAAAATGAACAACAACTTCGTCTCTACCACCCACGTTGGGCAGGTTGTGGGAGTTAATGAAGTCAAATATATTTGAAAATTGGTGGTATAACATCACGCGGTCAGGTCAGTGTACTGTCGGCTGCTGGCTGTGGGGGTACAATTTATTAGGTTATGTCATAACACAACGACCACACATTGGTTTTCTGTTTTTGTCGATTCGATTAGTGACCCAACGCACGAACATTGTTCTACTTTTATTGGGGGTGCACATCGCCAATTGTCTGAAGTCGCAACAACTTTTGAATACTTACGCATTAGCTAATGACACCTGACCGGTGCCGGTTCGACCCCTTGGACCCCACGATCGAGATAAGAGTCCTCGTTTAACGTGTGGTTTTGTAAGCGAGGTGATTGTTGCACTCCAGTGGTTTAATTTGAGACCGACTTATTGAGCTAGTTTTCGTTAATTCTCTCCAATCCAAAAAAAAAACTTCGTCGGAACCATCGACCCGGGTTAACAAGCGGCAATCTTCTGAACGATGAGACCGACGCCATATTGGCCCCAGTGCAGCGACGAATACGTGTCAAGATGATTTCATAATAATACTCCTTAATAGTCGGTGCGGTAAACAACGTAGCTTTCCAAAACCGGCATGCCGTGGAGGAAACCTGTTTTGAAACACGAAAAAGAAAAAAGGCTGGGAAGTGCCGATCGAAGCCGTACGGAAAAGTTTCGATTGCATAGCGGTTGGCGCAGAGCCACAAAAAAAACGTTTGAACGTTTTTTGTCGCATCGCCTTCATTGATTAAACTTTTTTTTTTTCAAAGAATATCACATCGATTTTTTACCCCTAACCGTGCGACCCGGGATGGGGGTTCGAAAAGTGTTTTTATTTTAATATGAGTCAGCTTCCCCACAAAGCGACGAGATCAACAATTTAAGTGCGCGTAGCATCAGAACGATGACGACGTTTCGCGGGATGATGCTGTTTGCGCTAAAGTCAAGTTGATTTGTTATGCAAATCAAATTCATAGCCTCCTTAGGTTGATGTCAGGCGGCAGTCGAACGGTCGAATAGGATAGAAGAATCGTTTTCAAACAGATTTGTTTGGCCGTTGCTTTTATGTATGTAAACTTAAATTAGTATAAATATTTGATTTGGGTTTGACATTGTTGGTTGATGTACCGATGTACTTGAATTGCGACGGACAAATTTAGTAAAAGAGCACTTTTTTGGTAGTTAGCTTAGATGAATAATGAAAAATGTCCCTCTACCACTGCTCTGCGATCAACGGAAAATACAAATTTTAATGGTTAATCCAAAGAACAAGTGCGATTATTATTTTTGATGACTCCGTAGCGCAGACAAGCGCCTCCAGTGAGTGGAACCCGGTAATACAAACGGGTCAAGGTAATTCCGGTACGGATTGGACCACCATCCCCCGTATTCTCCTGACCTGGCCCTCAGCCACTATTTGGTCTATTTCCAAACCTGTAAAGATTTCTCCAGGGAACGGCCAGGAACGGAAGCCTAATGACAAATCTTTTTTTTTTCAAAGGTCATCAAAATGTTGGAGGACCGATGGGTCAAGTGTATCGCGCTCTAGATGGAGATTATACTGAAGTTTTCACGGTCAAAAATCAACTTTGTCTTTGTTAGGCCCGGAACTTCTCATTCCATCTACTATATTGATCTCAAAATTTAACTAAAAATTATTACATGTGACGAGTAATCCAAAATGTATACCTTAGAATTCGATTATATAATTTAATTATTTTGTAGACTATTAGATTTTAGGTTCCGAAAGTTAAATAATGAGCGACCTCGCAGCATAATATGCACAAATTTATCCTAAACTACTTGCGCTTGCTGGTCAATGACAGCCAAACCGATATCTTTATATCGCTTTGCCGTAGCCAAAGCGTGGCGTTCTGAACGCGAGCACTTTGTCTTGTGCACCGAAATTGCGTGTATTTACACTCATCTCATATACATCCAACTTAAAATTTCAAATAGTTCAAGAGTTACTGTACAGATTCAAGAAAAGAAGGAATTACTCAACTCAGCTCTAAGTTTTGTCACGTTTGACTCTGTGAGAACTTGTATGTATCAGGGGAGGCTTCAGTGGCTAATGCTTATGGCAGTTGGAAATAAATTGCTGTCTCAGTTGCAACGTTGAAGCGGTTTTATTGGTGAAGTTATTGCCAGATTTGCTCGACATGCAGATAGCTGAATTCTTCTATTGCGTTGATGATACGAAATAAGTTTATTAAATAATTCCCGTCCAAAAGTATATTATTTCATTGCATTGAAAAACACAAGCGAATATCTTTAGTTTTCACTTACAACGAACTGTTACATATGATTTCGTACCACATAAGCAGTGCACAAACCGTAAATTTTGTCACGAGACTTTCAGAGGACCCATATTAGGAGAAACGGTAGTTGGGGAAACGGAGTTCAAAAAAAAGGTTATCGAAGAAGCAACTTGCTGTGCAATAACTTTTGAGAAATGACTTTTTGAGAAAAGGAGTTTATGAAACAATTTTCAAAGAAACGACTTTTTTCAAAAAAGCTTTTAGTTGAAAGGCGAAATCGTTTTCAGAAAAGCTATTTCCTGCGAAACAGCTTCTCCATTTTCGGCGAAATGGCCTTTAAAGAAACGTCGTTTTTTGAGAAAACTTTTATTACAAATATCAGAAAATTTTTCGTTGAAAAGTTGAAGGCCGAAATCGTTTTCAGAAAAGCTATTTTCTGAGAAAGGGCTTTCGGCGAGTTAGGCTACTGAAAATCGGATTTCAACGAATTAGCTTTCAGTGAAATAGGGATTCAAAAAGAGCGGGTTTTGCTTAAATACCATAAAAAAGCGATTTTCGGTTAAACGTCTTCCGGAGAAACTCGCTTTCGCTCATTCAGAGAAGCATTTTTTTTCGCAATGACATTCAGAGAAATGACATTCTTCAAATTTTATAAACCTGTTAAAACGAATGTATCTAGCCAGATGTCAGTGAAATGAACTTACGAGAAATGTCTTAACGAGAAATGGTGTTTGGAGAAACACCCTCCGGTGAAATAGCTTTCGAATAAATAATTTTCAAAAGAAATTGGTTTTCTGTCGAATAGTTTTCAAAGATGCGACTTTCGGCAAACGAGCTTTCCGAGAAACGGCTTTTTAGCAAAATGGCTGTCAGAGTAACGAATTCCTGCAACATTGTTTTCAAAGAAACGTCGTTTCTCAGAAAACTTTTGTTACAAATATCAGAAAATTTTCGGTTCAGCCATGTTCTGCCAAAACTGCTTCTCTGGAAGCTCTTCGCGTCTTTGGCTTCTTTGAAAGACATCTCACAGAAAATCGATTCTTCCTGAAAGCCATCTCTTACGCACAGAAAACCATTTCGCCGAAAGTCGTTTCCCCGGAAATCATTTTCAGAAATCGTCTAAAATGTATTTTGCTACGGTTCACTGAAACTCATTTCCTCCGAAGTTGTGACTCAGAAAACCGTCGTTTCCTAATAGACTTTTACTACAACTTTTAACTTTTGGTTCCGCCATGTTTTCGGAAGCCGTTACTCAGAAAATCATTTCACCGAAAGTCTGTTATTCTGTTTCTTTGAAATTTATTTCGCCAAGAGTCTAATTATCTTCGAAACGTTTTTTCTCTTGTTTTTAAAGCGCCTCTTGACAAAAAACAGTTTTCGGAAAAGCGACTCTTGGTGAAATAAATGTCAAAGAAACAGAATAACAGACTATCGGTGAAATGATTTTCTGAGTAACGGTTGCCGAAAACATGGCGGAACCGAAAATTAAAAGTTGTAGTAAAAGTCTATTAGGAAACGACGGTTTTCTGAGTCACAACTTCGGAGGAAATGAGTTTCAGTGAACCGTAGAAAAATACATTTTAGAGGATTTCCGAAAATGATTTCCGGGGAAACGACTTTCGGTGAAATTGTTTTTTGTGAGGAAGAAATAGCTTTCAGGAAAATGATTTTGTGTGAAATGTCTTTTAAAGAAGCCAAAGACGAAAGAGCTTTCAGAGAAGCAGTTTCGGCGAAATGGCGTTTGGACAAACGACTTTCTGTGGAATGGCTTTCAAGTTAACTGTTTTCTACGAAATTTCCTTCAGAGAGAAACATTTCGATGAATTGACTCTTAAAGGATGGATTTTCTTCGTAATGTTTTCCAGAGAAACGACTTTCTGTGCAAAGACTTTAAGAGAACCGTAGCGAAATGCATTTTAGAGCATTTCTCAAAATGGTTTTCAGAAAAAAAAACGACTTTCAGCGAAACGTTTTTCCAGTGTATCGTCTTCTGAAGAAATGACGCAGAATACTGGTTCTCTGTGAAATGGATTTCAAAAAAGTAGATTCCTGCGAAATAGCTTCCAGCAAAGTGTCGAAATGGTTTTCAATTTTCGGTGGAATGACTTTTAGAGTAGTGACTTACTTCGAAACGGCTTTCACAAAAACGGCTTTCGGTCAAATAAGTTTCAGAGAAGCGGCTTTCGATGACACTATTTTTAGAGAAATGCATTGCTTCAGAATAACTTTTTGACAAACAATTTCCGGCGAAATGGTTTTTAGATAAACACTTTTCAGCGAAACGGAACGGAAAGCTTATAGCAAAGAGGCTTCCAGATTGACTGCGAGACACGACTTTCTGTTAAATAGCTTTTTGGCAAGAGTGACTTTTAGCAAAATTACATTCAGAGAAACGGCTTTTGAAGAGACGAATTCTCTGAAGAAGCGTTTTTCGGTGAAATGGCATTCGAAGAAACATCTCCAGAGAAAGGAAACTCCCGGCGAAAAAGCTTTTAGGGAAGCGATTAGCTACTCAAATGATTTTCAGAGAGGCTGTATAGCTTTTAGAAAACGACTTTCGACAACATAACTTTCAGCGAAGCACTTTTCGGTGAAATGACTCCCAGAGAAACGGCCTTTTTGGCGAAACCGTTTTCAGAGAAACGGCTTTCGGTGAAATATTTTCCAGGCTTTTGGCGAAACATATTTCAATGAAACGGATTTCTCAAAAACACATTCGGCGAAACGGTTTTCCATTTTCCTGAAGAGATGACACAGAAAACTGAATATCTATGAAACGCAGAACGCAGTTTTCAGGTGAAATAACTTTCAGGCTTTCGATGGAACTACAATCAGAATAATGAATTTCTTCAAAATAATTTTCTGAGAAACTATTTTTCCGCTGAATTATTTAAAAAAACTACAAGGATCAGCCCCATGGGGTTGTTCGAGCCGTTGATGTGGAACAAGGCAACAAAAATTTCCAATGATTGTCATTTTCAATTAATCGTCACACTTTTGAATCCGCAAATGCGCAAGAGTCTGCTTAGATTGATCCTTATTAGGAATCAACACCGAACACGCGAACCCAGAATATAGACTCTATTTATCGTGATTTGTATTTGTTTCATAGCCGACGAAATTACATTAATAGCCCAAATGTATACAATTAAATGTTTGTACATGCTTGCGATACAGATATCGATATTTAAGCTTCTCTTCACCAAGCTTCTGTTCAAGTTTTGTATGCAAGCAGTTATTTTTATAACGTTTCTCTACCATTACTACCATTTTGCGATTTCGGTTTAAGCGATAAAATATTTCTCATTATCAATCGAGTTCATCTTATATAAATTAGAAATTAGTTTTATGCACTCAAAATTTACCCTGGGGTAGTTGTCAATTTCTCAGGCGAAACGACATAACATGGGATTTCATCCAATCTTGCATGACACAAGATCAGAGCATACCAATAAAAGCTTCAAATCGTTTATGGCACTTTTTGTCTTGCTGTGTAGCAACAACCTACCTCTAGCAAGCTACGCATAAGACTGAAACGTTAGCTATAATTTCGCTTCTATTTGTAGATTCGCGTGCTTCCAACAGCTTTGCTTTTGCTTCGATTGACCAATCAGAGCGCTGCTTTCCCTTTGATATATCGCTTACTTTTTGCAGCCAAAATAGGACACTGCTAGCTATTAATCCTTATTTCAATGATATAAAATTAAAAATACATGGCTATGAACATTCAAATCAATACGTAGAAATATTTCCAATCAAATAATATTAATAATTGATACAAAATTGACCATAATAATATTAATAATTGATACAAAATTGACCGAGCTGTAATTGTTCAAAACCTGACCACATTTCTACGTGTATTTTTCTTGAGTCTCAAGTTTACACCGCTATATAGAAAACAAAAATGTGTTTCACATTAAAAAAACTCGAACGTCTTTTAGAGAAACGGACTACGACGAAATAGCTTTCCGGGAAGCGACTTTGACGGAAAGGCTTTCAGAAATGCAGCTTTCAGTGACTGATGACCCAGAGAAACGACTTTCTAGGAAATAGCTTTTTGACGAGATAGTTTTTAGAAAAGCAATTTTTAGCGGAAGGACGTACAGAGAAACGAATTTCTAGAAAAGTCATTCGGGAATTCGAGTTTCTGCGGAATAGTTCTCACGAATGACTCAGGTAAATTGTTTTTCGGTGAAATAGCTTTCAGAAAAGTTACATTCGAGGGAATGGCTTTCAGAGAAACAACTTCCTCTAAAAATAAGTTCCAGCGAAACGGCATTCGGTGAGCTAGCTTTCGGATAGGTGGCTTTCGAAAAAAACAACTTTCCGTGAAATGGATTTCGGATATATGACTTACCGCGAAACGGTATTCAGAAAAACGGTTTTCAGCGAACGCAACTTTCAGAGAAGCGACTTTCGATGAAACTTCTTTCAGAGAATGAATTTTTTCAAAATAATTTTCTGGGAAACAATTTTCTGTGAAACGGTTTTTAGAAAAACACCTTTCGGTGAAAAGGCTCTCATCGAAACGGCTCACGACGAAACAGCTTTCCAAGAAGCGAAAAAAAAAACGGTTACAAACAGTAAAACTGTTTTGGGAGACGGTTTCCGGCGAAATAGTTTTCAGAGAAACAAATTTCGGTGAAATTGCTTTTGGAGAAACGACTTTTGGCGAAATGGCTTTCAGCGAAACGGCTTAGATGCAATAGCAGTCACAGAAGCGGCTTTAGCAAAATGGTATTTAGAGACTTTCGGTCAGATTGACTTTCAGAGAAAGAATTTGCTTCGAAATTTTAAATTTTAATGAAATTGTTTTGCATAAAATAACAATCGATGAAATGACTTTCTGCGTAATAGTTATCGGAGAAACGGTTTTCGGGGAAAAAGCTTTCAGAGAAACGGCTCTCGGTGAAACAACAGAGAAGCAGATTCGACGTAATGGTTTTCAGAGAAACGGATTTTTTATCAAAAACTTTTCAGCGAAAAAGTTTTTTTCAACGGCTTACAATGGAACAGTTTTCGATGATTCGCTCTCCGAAACCAGCTGTTCTGCGTTCTCGGAAAGCCAGCGTTTAAAAACCCGTAATATGGTCTGAGATGGTCAGATGAGTTTTTGGTAAAATACCCCAATTACACCCAAGTCGAGAAATTGGGAATCACTCTTTCAATTAAGTGATCGCGAAGTTATCATCTTATATTTACTCAAAACTGATAGAACGAACAATTTTCTATACTTTGAGTTTCGCCTTCGATTTGTCAGTACTAAACAGTTTATGTTGAACGTTTCATTTGCACCGAAGTGCAAAATTTTTACTGTCGTGCCGAACGTAAACGAGTTTCGGCTTAAACTGGCCGATTCGGGTGATGGTCATTTAGGGGTTAACCTATTTTATGCATAGGGCACATTACCGATTTCTATACTGAAGCGGTCAGCTTACGCCGAAACTCGTTTACGTTCGGCACGACAGTAAAGACTTTGCACTTCGGTGCAAATAAAAAAAGTGTTCTGTAAGTAGCAGAAACTTTATGTCTGCCTAGCGGTTTATGTTGCACTGCTAGGTTACAACATAAACTATTATGTACTGACGAGTCGAAGACGAAACAAAAAGTATAGAAATCGGTTATGTCTCCTAGGCATAAAATAGGTTAACCCTTAGGAACAATTTTTTGATAATCCGCGAAGAGTTATTTGTGAAAACAGCGTTCGATCAAGATTAAAACGAATAATAACGGTCCCAAGTGACTTCCCTGAGGAGCACCGCCAGGTATTTCTACTAGTGGTTTTGAGCTTGTATTATCTTACCTTTGACAGATGCAGATCATATTGGTCATTATTTTCGAGAGTTTACTGATGACCCACCGCGTGTATTAAAGATTAGAATATTATCAAGAATGAGGAGATGATGCCATGGTGGGGTAATAAATTACGGCAAATTACAGTATACTTGACATGTAGTGAAAAAAAACCGCTGGAAGAGAAGCCAGTAACTCAAAAGAAAACCGGAAAGGAATCGTTGATATTGTAGAAAAGAGTAGAAGCATGAAAAAATGTGACAAAGCAGTGCTCATCATTTTCTCGAATTTGTGAATTTAATCCGAATTCGAATTCTGGTTCCAGAGCTGTGATTCGCGGTAAAATTTTCATTCGAACCCTTTTCTTTCGATTATCTGGTCTTGAGGAATGATGATCAACCAAAAACCCGATTGGGTCCATGTCCGTCAATTGTCGAAAAATAATTCTGGAAGTAACACCCAAAAAAGGGTCTACACAAAGTCAAAGGCCAAATTCACTGAAACCGTGTAACATTTTGTACTCATTCTATGTTTCGCTTATTGATTCATTGTAGCTCCAAATTGACATTGTACCACAAGCGAAGTAACGCTTCGGCCCAACTACTAACGGACACACGACAATACGCCTATCAGCACGCTCACAGCCAGCCAATTGAGACAAACAAAACAAGGTCACCGTTTCTGGTTTAGCGATGCCAAGAAATTAACCTAAGCAGGCGCTGTCACGAACAGGGTGGTTGGTACGGGTAAGGTCTTACAATATCCAACACAAGCAAAACGCGGTTGGATGAGAACGTGTGTGAAGAAACAATGCGAGTTCTGTGAATTCGTCGCCGATAATGATTGGGTGGTTGGTCCGTCCGTAGCACGCAACCAAGTTGTCCGTAACCAAGGCAAGGCACTCTACACCGTCGGCTTCTCGGTGCTTCGGGCTGTGTGAGGTGGGTGGGAGAGCGAGACAAAAAAGCGAAAGTTTCCAACACGTTTTCGCTTCGGTTTTCCCCTCGACTGTGGCCCGCAAATCACGTCATAAATATTCATGCTTGCAAATTGGCTTAGGATATTTTAGCAAATGCTAGAGCTCAGATCCGAATGGTGATGGTCAGCGTTACGATTATGGGTGCTCACGTTGCCGAGAGTGCCGAGTTTGGATCTTCCGAAGCTTTCGAAATTCGGATAGTTCGTCTTTCGGAATCAATGTCAAAAGTTTCAACGAACGAAAAAAAAAATACAACGAGCCAATGTACTGTAACCTATAATTGTAGCAGTTTCCAACTGACCAATTTCGGAATTAATAAACGTAATGGCACACGGTCCGCTTCCCCACCCCTTTTGGTCCTCTTCGGTAATAAAAAAAACAGGTGGACCTAGGCACGCTACGTCAAGCATGCAAGTCATATTTTTATTTACGGTTTCGAGTTGGGCACGGCGGCACTGTTATTTGAACATCACACTCTGAATGCATCGGTGGATCGAAGCAGGCTTTGGCGCGCATTTGTTGAGTCCCAATCGACACACATATTATGAAATACTGTTTATGTGATTGTGGGAGTGAAATATCGGAACATTGTTGCTTGTTGCCTATTAGCTATTAGCAATGTTTCAAAATGTTCACTCAAAGTTTATGACTAACATTAACTTACGGTTCCTGCAATTAAAGGAATGCCCATTCGGCCATAAAACGGCATGTGAAGAACTTTTCGTTGAGCGATTCGAAACTTTTTTTCTAATGGTTTGTAGGCCAAATTATCGTACTTCAATCGAACTTCTGCTTTCTAAACAAAGTTGCGAGACTATTTTTTCCTGCTCATTTAGAACATAGGATAGCCGAACTGGAAGTAAGCAGCCAGAAGCAAAATATAAGTAGAAATAATCAAAATAGAAGTAAATGACGAAAATTGATGTACGAGTTAATAATGACAAACAAATATGTCATTCACTTTTAAAATTTTAAGCATTTTTTATGATAAAACTATACAGATAAAGAGAAAATTATTTTTTACCCATAAAGAGAAATAAAAATGTTCTTACACATTTAAATTTTATTGCTGAATCTTGGCATAAAAGCGCTGCGCCTTTTGATGATGGACAAGTTGGAATTGCGCAAAAAAAAACATGAAAAATTGCTCTGTTTCATTTAACTGAAATGATAGCGGTATAGTAGTTTTTTTTAGAAAGTTTGATGCTTAGTGGCTAATAGTCTACAAGTTTCCTTGGGAACTCCGTTCTGAGGTTCATGAAAATCAATCTATATTAAAGAAGTACAATGCAATGGTAGGTCAACAAAACGTTAACGTGGTATCATTCATTTGTGCTTATTTTTAATCAATTCCAATTAGGGTAAGGGCTCCCTATTTTATATCATTTGTAAGGACGTTGCCTTAAAAGCCTGATTCAGCCACCAAAATCACTACGATTTTTTCATATTTCTGCTTAATTCGCCTTGCTCCACATTGGGAATTGATTCACATTCCTTGTAAATTAAAATAATAATTAAAAAATCTGCTAAAAACACTTCTGATATGTTCACTACTGTGCTCCTAATTTCACTTCAAAGGTTTTATATTCATCCTATCGTTGGTCCTTTATTCATCCCATAAATTAGCAATGGCGACAGCAATCAAAACCAAAATATTGCACTATTACACTCTCAGGTTCAAAATGTCAGAATTTTCGTTAAAAAGGACCTAATGCCAACTATGACACAACACACGATATTTAAAAAAAACAGTTAGGAATCATTTCGACGTTTAAAATTTTTTGGATAGTTTTTATTACCTTTCGTTTCAAATTTAAAATTTTACTCTGCAGTTAATTTGGAGAACTTAAAAAACAAAAAAAAAATTGTTTTTATTTAGGCATTAGCCCTTCTTAAAACAAAATGTAGAACCAGAGATGCCATTCATACAGATTTATTTGTATTGTATAGATTTTTTTGTTCGCGTTCGTTAAATCAGATTGAAGATTTTCTAAATTTAATAAAGATTTGTAAAGGTTCATAAAAAGTGAGACGTAAAACGTTAGACTTTTCTCTCTGAGTATCTATTAGTATTTGATTGCAGTACTTCTTTAAAAGTTTATTAATCAACGGACAAATCACATGTTAAAATGGAAATCTTTTGTGCAAATGTTTGATGATGAACACTGATAAACGCTTCTATTAAAATTTAAAACAAATTTGAATTTGAATTTGATTCATTTTATTAGTGAAAACAGATAGAGAAGAACATATTTTCTATGAAAATATCTGGCATCTCTGTGCACAGCCGATGAAACACACATATTTAACAGTGTTATGGTGACGTATAGCGGAAAGAAACCAGTGCTACTAGATTTACCACAATGGTTATTTGATTAGTATTTAACACGCTCTATTTGGTAATATTATTTATATATAAATATCAATGATGTTTTTTTTTTTTAAATAATTATTTATTGGAATATGAGTTAAAATTAAATTATTAAGATTCAAATTGGGTGTTCAGCCACAAGTGGTGACTTTTCAGCCCTATTATATATATATGATTTGGTTATTACCATGAGGACATTATTTGCTTCCGCAATTCTGAGATTTTTGTGTAGGGAAAATTCTAAACCTACTTGTATTGTGTAATGGGGAAAAGGAACTTATATACTAACTTACTAACTAATACAGAGAGCGAATCGATTCAATTGAAGATTGCATCGATTTTTGTCGGAATTTGCTTATAATATTATGTGACATTACATCTAATGGTTCTATATTTGTGAGTCTGTGTAACTCATTTGTACTAAACCAGGGAGGACGCTTCAAAATCATTTTCAGAATTTTATTCTGTATCCTTTGAAGCATTTTCTTCCTGGTGGAACAACAACTTGACCAAATTGGAACTGCATAAAGCATGGCTGGTCTGAAAATTTGTTTATAAATTAACAATTTGTTTTTTAGACAGAGCTTAGAATTTCTGTTTATAAGAGGATATAAACATTTAATATATTTATTAGACTTTGTCTGGATTCCTTCAATGTGATCCTTGAAAGTGAGTTTTTTGTCATACGTTAAACCTAAGTATTTAGCTTGATCAGACCATGTCAATTCCAAGCCATTCAATTTTAGAATGTGATTATTGTTTGGTTTGAGAAATAAAGCTCTTGGCTTATGAGGAAAGATAATTAATTGCGTTTTTGCTGCATTTGGTTTAATTTTCCATTTTGACAGATAATCACTGAAAATATTTAAACTTCTTTGTAGGCGACTGCAGATTACTCTTAGATTTCTACCTGTGGCTAACAGACTTGTGTCGTCACAGAATAGCGATTTCTGACAACCAACGGGTAGATTTGGAAGATCAGAAGTGAAAATATTATACAAGATTGGAGCTACACTCGAACCCTGCGGAACACCGGCTCGTACGGGTAGCAATTCAGATTTACAATTCTGATAGCTAACCTGAAGAGTACGACCAGTTAAATAATTTTGAATCATTTTGATCAAATAAATAGGAAACTGGAAATCAGACATTTTTGCTATTAAACCTTTGTGCCAAACACTGTCGAATGCTTTTTCTATGTCTAGAAGAGCAACTCCAGTGGATAACCCAGAAGATTTATTTGATTTCATCATGTTCGTTACTCTGACAAGTTGATGAGTAGTTGAATGTTCATGACGAAATCCAAACTGCTCTGGTAAAAAAATTGAATTCTCATTTATATGAGTCATCATTCTCAACAAGATAATTTTTTCAAAAAGTTTACTGATAGAAGAAAGTAAGCTAATTGGTCGATAACTTGATGTTTCTGCTGGGTTTTTATCAGGTTTCAGGATAGGAATTACTTTAGCGTTTTTCCATCTTTTTGGGAAGTAAGCTAATGAAAAACACTTGTTGAAAATTTTAACCAGGAGTCTCAAGGCAACATCGGGAAGATTTTTAATAAGAATATTAAAAATTCCATCATTACCAGGAGCCTTCATGTTTTTGAGTTTCCTAATAATTGATTTAATTTCATCAAAATTCGTCTCAATAATGTCATCGTGTGATAACACTTGGGTTGAAATATGATCATATTTCAGTGAGACTTCATTTTCAATAGGACTCATAACGTTCAAATTAAAATTGTGGACACTCTCGAACTGCTGAGCAAGTTTTTGAGCTTTTTCGCTATTTGTAAGAAGTATTTGATTTCCTTCCTTGAGAGCAGGAATTGGTTTCTGAGGTTTCTTAAGAACCTTAGAAAGTTTCCAGAAAGGTTTAGAATATGGTTTAATTTGTTCAACTTCTTTAGCGAAATTTTCATTTCGCAAAAGAGTAAATCTATGTTTAATTTCTTTTTGTAAATCATTAACTATGTTTTTCATAGCAGGATCACGAGAACGTTGATATTGTCGGCGACGAACATTCTTCAACCGAATGAGCAGTTGAAGATTGTCATCGATGATAGGAGAATTTAATTTAGTTTGAGCTTTGGGAACTGAAAGATTTCTAGCTTCGATAATATAATGATTCAAATTATCTATTGCTGTGTCGATGTCCGCAGAATTTTCTAAAACAGTTTCATGATCCACATGATTTTCAATGTGAGATCTGTAATCCAACCAATTAGCTCTATGATAGTTGAAAATAGAACTAATTGGATTAATTATAGCTTCGTTGGAAAGTCTGAATGTTACTGGAAGATGATCTGAGTCAAAGTCAGCATGTGTAATCGGTTCACTACAAATGTGACTTTGATCTGTTAGAACCAGATCAATTGTAGACGGGTTTTTCACTGAAGAGAAACAAGTCGGATTACTGGGATGAAGAACTGTGAAGTAACCAGCTGAGAGTTGATTATGAAGTATTTTACCATTACTGTTATTTTGCCTACAATTCCACTGGACATGCTTAGCATTTAAGTCCCCTATTACGAAAAATTTCGATCGATATCTTGTAAGTTTTTGCAAATCGCCTTTAAAGAAATTTAATTGTTCGCCGGTGCATTGGAATGGCAAATATGCTCCAGCGATGAAATAAATTCCATGAATGGTTTCAACTTCGATTCCCAAGCTTTCAATAACTTTAGTATTGAAAGAAGGTAAAATTCGATGTTTAATTTGCCGTTGGACAAAAATGGCAACTCCACCACCCATTCCAGTAAACCTGTCAAATCGATGAACCACATAATGTGGATTACTTTTCAATTTGACATTTGGTTTAAGAAAAGTTTCTGTCACAATGGCAATATGGATTTTGTGAACTTCGAGAAAATTATAAAATTCATCTTCACTCGATTTCAAAGATCGAGCATTCCAATTTAAAATATTCAAATATTTATTTAACATCACTGTTAAATTTTAAATTCATTATAATATTATTTGCAAATTGCCATCCGATTTGAAATGCTTCAAAAAGAGATGAAGTCGAATTCATTTGGATGATCATTTGAAAAAGTTGATCTTGTAGGTAGATCATTTTATTTTCAGTTATATCGCCTAAATCTACTTCATTTAAAGAAGCGAATGGCATTGAAGGAATATTGGTAGGTAGACTGCCATTAGAAGAAGGTGATTTGGCCGGTCTACCTATTAATAAATTGTTTTCGTTAGAATTATTTACATTAGAAGAAATAGGTGGTAGCTTTCTACCTAATATACCAGCATAACTGACATTAGAAGAAGATGATGACGAGGTCGATCTACCTGTCAATAAATTGTTTTCGTTAGAAGACGAATTGGCAGGCGTACCTGTTTTTTGTTTTAAATTCGAAGAAATAGGTGCCTTAGAAAAATTAGGCGTGGCATTTGTAACGGCCTTTTGATTTTCAGGTATGTTCTGTAAATTTAAGGTCGTTGATTTGACTTGTTGTCTAAGCGAACGAGCATTTAAAATTTTTTCCCTGACAGGACATTTCAAATAATTGGATTTATGATTTCCATTGCAATTTGAACATGAAAATTTATCAGTGGTTTCATTCACTGGACAAACGTCTTTCGAATGCGATTTACCACAATTCAAACACCGTATATCCATATGACAATTTTTGGTTCCATGACCGAAGCCTTGGCAACGACGACATTGCGTTAAGTTTGCAATACGATTATGCCGTTTATAATGTTCCCAATTAATTTTAATGTGGGAAATGAAACGTACTTTTTCTAAAGTTTTCAAATTGTTTACATCACTTCGATTGAAGTGTATTAGGTAAAGTTCATGCGAAATTCCAGAGCGTGGTTTAGAAGTACCATTCGCTCTTTTTTTCATAAGTATTACTTGGGAAGGGGCAAAACCAAGCAATTATTTTAGTTCATTTTTAATTTCATCTTATCAATGATATAATTAAACTAATGTCACGGATACCAAAAAATACTTGTTGATGATAATTTAAAGAAGAAAAAATAATTTTTTGTTTATAACATTATTAGAAAACACGGCAACCTTGCGATACGAAATTAGATGAAAACAAAGCGCAATCAAGTGAATTAAGTGCAAATTTTCATCTCATATTTTTCATTGCTTTTATTGCTTATCAGGTAATTTCAGAAGTCTTTAATCGTTGAATAAACAAGTGGAAAGTGAACATTACTAACTATAAAGTCATCCAACATTGAATAGTGGTGTAATTATGTGAAATAATGATCATGTTTTGAGACAAATCGATTAGTAAATATACAGAAACATGATGAATTGTAAAACTTCAGACGAAAGTGGTTCCTAAATCAAAAAGCGAGTTTATTTCAAATGAAAAAGCGATCGTTGAAGGTTTTTTAACTATTTTTTTCGATTGGAAAGTGTGGCAAAACCTAGAATAAATGTTTTAAAACGTTCCACAGTTTTGTTCAGGTACGTTTAAAGATATTATTTATGTTCAAAGTTATGAGGTGAAGGAATGAGATGGAAATTGGCGCTGAGATGAAATAGGGAGCGCTTACCCTATAATATTGCAGGAATCGGCGAAATGGCCCTTTCCGCAAAATGACCTTGATCCAACTTTGTCGAAGTTACTTAGCCCCTATGTTGACTCTGAGCTAAAATAATATTTACATCTCACTTTTAGGGAGATTAATTCCATAGATAAAATTTTCCAAAAGATTGTGCCTATCATTCTGAGCAGCTTGCTGAAGATACTGTACAGCAAAAACCACGTTTTAATGAGTTATCAATTAAGAGCGTGAAATTGGACGTTTGAACCACTGTGCAGTGGACTTCACAGCAGTTCAAAGGTGACAAGTGAAGAAAATTAAGTAAAATTAATGCAATCAATCGTAACTCATTTACTTCTGAGACATCAGATAGGATACTGTGGGTGAAGCGTAAACTTTGCGTCTGCTTAGCGGTTCAAATTGAACTCCTAGGTGTCAATGGCAGTTGAATTTGAACTGCTGAAACACTGATAAGACAAAGGCGAAATGTGAAGATAATTGAATGAAATATGTGCATTTTACACCAGCCAGTTACTTTGTAACCTAAATCACCCCTGTATGTCAGCATTTTAAATTTCAGGACAAAATATATTGGAATTGGCGGCTATGCTTAGAACAGAACTTACTTTAGGAAAATTTATTTCTTTTGAGCTATCAAAATCATATTTCCGTATTTCATTGAAAATTTTTATTAAAAGACAATTCGTTCTGGATTGACATGGATCAGGGTCATTTCACCGAATGACATTTCGCCGAATGGGCCACTTCGCCGAATGGGCCACTTCGCCGAAAGTCATTTCGCCGGAAGGGTCATTTCGCCGATTCCTGCAATTGTCTTATTATAATTGGATAATAAACACAAATGAATGATAATACGTTAACGCCCGTTTTTTTTACCTACAATTGTGCTTCTTAAATAATGATTGATTCATGAGCCTCAGGACGGAGTTCTCAAGGAAACTTTTTGATTATTAGTCACTAAGCATCAAAGCAATTGCGTAGGTGTATCTACCAAGTAAATGTACGTGGTATTTTCCGTCTACTAAGAGAAAAAATATCTAATGCGGCTTCACCACATCGATTTGATTCGTGTGCTGTCCGATTTCGCTCCCGCTCGTTTGGACCTAACTAAACCAAAGAAACCTAGCTTTGAGTAGACCGGGCAAACGAGGCGGTTACAGGTTCGTATGCAAGAGGCCACCGCTTCCGACGGCGAAATGGCTTTCGGCGAAATAACCCGCACCCATTGACATTACCCATCGGGTTACCATTCACCTTAGAAACTGGAATTACACATGACACGTAAATCGAAACCATAAAATCGAAAGATGAGATACTAAGACAATTCATCGAAGCTTACGAAGGATATCTGGGATGGAACTGTTGAATATAAACTATCATTTGTATACGAATAATATTAAAAAGCATATATTGGCAAGACGTTAATACCAATATATAGACCAACATTCCCTGTCGCTAATGTAAATAACCTTAAACGGAAAATAAATACATTGCATTCAAACTACAGGAACGAGTAAAAACAAACGTCAATTCTAAAAGTTCGGGAACGGGAGTTAACAATATACATTATCCCACACCGTGGGTGTTTGGTTCATTGCAACTCCTATGTTCAAATAATTTTAATTTATTAAAATTAATTGGTTGGTAGAGCACTTCCACGGCACAGTAAAGGTTGCGTGTTCGTGTCCCGCATCTGCTTATTCTTTTTTATAAATTTTCACCATTTTACTCATCTATTTCCCCTTAGGTCTGTTTCTTATTGACAGTGATTAAAGCTATAGGAACAGCTCAAGACAGTGTCGAGTGTCTTAACACAAATCAAATTTTTAGTATGTAATTAATATTCCTACAAATTGAAACAGTTCCCAGCCAAATCTAGGAGAATCATTTCGAAAACTAAGCTAACGATCAATTCACCCTTTAAACCATTTATAATAATGAGGGTGTCATCTGAAGTCTGAAAATAAAGCTATGTGAAATTTCATGACTTTTTGATTTGTCAGAAAAAAGTTACAGCCAATTGAGGTGGTTACTGAAGAAAACTTCAAACAAGTCCACAAATTGATTAATTGAAAATTGAAATAGCGTGATATAGCTGAGGCCGTAAAATTATAGGAGGGTGGGTTTTGGCCATGTTTACATGTAATAAATCAGATTTTTTGCGTCGATATGTAACAATGGATGAAACATGGATGGACTACGTCCGAGGTATCCAAAAAACAGTCAGCTGGGAAAATTATGGCTGCAGTAATTTGAGATGCATATGGTTCAATCATCATCGACCAAAACAATGCACCGATTCACACGTCGATGGCAAAAAAGCGAAGTCTTGGTATATTGACATTTGACCTTCTGTTTCAACAGACTTCGCAGCCGATTTAGAATGTCTCGAACCATTGCATGGGTGGTCTTACGATTCGACTGACACTACGAATCCTTCCCGGTCGAGGCTCGAACATACGAAAACTGGTTTGTAAGACCAGCCAAGCCATTGCATTATTGATTCACACACCCACCGATTTTTGTTATCGACTTAATCGAACTGAACGGTATTCCGTTTCCAACTGGAAAACTGGTTTCCCAACAATCTGAGAAATGCATAAGTAAAATTTTCAACACTTTGATGGCTCCAACTACGGGACTAAAAATGGAAGCAGCGGATGAAAAAGAAAACCACTTAATTTTTACTTCCATTTATTCGGACTCATTGCCATTGTTCGAACTGCATGCAAGTGTTTTAATCACAGCGAAAAATTAAAATTACTTACATGTGAGGCGGTTACCAGAATGCAACGAAGTGAAACATAAAAAGAACATCGCCCCAATCGGGACCTAATTAATCACAACGGTCAAATTTGCTGCAGTTTACAGTGATCACTGTTCACAGCATTTAAGGACAGAATTTCACTATTTTTTCGTTTCGTTGGAAACCGTTGCACCAAATGGATCGTTTCGCCGAAAGACGATTCATCAAATGAGTTCTTTCGGCGAATGGGTTCAAAAACTTCATATATTTACTTACTCTTCCCAATATAGATCCGTTTTAGTAAAATTTCATTAAATTCGACGAAATGACCCTCATTGAAATAGCTCTTTCAGTGGAATTGTTTTCGACGAAATGGTTTCCGATAGAATCCCGACAGCCACTCGTTTACGCCCGAGACATCAGGAAGGATATTAAGATATTATATCTTACAAGTGTTAAATAAATAGTGTAAACTTTGCGTCTGTTTAGCAGTTCAATTTGAACTGCTTTAAGCGCATAAAAATGCATGAACCGTCAGGATCTAGTGAAATCCCGAAAAAAAAATTCAAGTCGACTTTCTGTGGCATCTGGAAAAAATATTGTTTTTTCAAGATAACAACGACGTTCCATGCCTTTCATAACCTTTTGTCATCATATAAAAATGTGACTGATTTCCACAAACTTAGGTTCAAATCAAAGGCCTTATGGTCCCATACAAAGCTTTAGAATTTCATCCGAATGCAACTTTTCAATGTAAAAAAAAACTTTTTTTAGTCAACCTATATTTTTAAAAATATCACTAGATGATTCTGTGAAGAAATTTTTTTTCCAATCTTGAATAAAATAAGATTTTTTTTTGGGTATAAACTAGCACAACCTTTTCAATTTGTAAACAGTTATGTCATGGTAATAAGAATTTTTCTTTATTTTGCATCGTCGCACTAAATGATTAAACACACTTTACCCTATAGTTCTGGAACCGGAAGTCGGATTCGGATGAAATTAAACAGCAACCTACGAGACTATAGGAACTTTTATTTGAGCCTGTTTGTGGAAATCGATCATATCATCTCTGAGGAAATTGAGTGAGACTCGTTTTAAACTTTCTGACCACTGAAAAATATACATTTTAATTTGGCAACCCTGACAACGCTATACGAAATCGAACAAGGCATGCTTCGAACGGAGCAAAGTCGCTCGTACCGTCGCGTACTAATTTTGCATCGTCATTTTGAATATCGATTTGAATATTTTGACACTCATCGTCCTATAATTTCGGAACCGGAAGTCGAATCTTGATGAAATTGCACAGTATATCAAAAGACAATGAGAGCTTTAATTTGAATCATGATTCGTGAAAACCGGCTTAACGGTTGCTGAGAAATCGAAGTTAGTTCCGTTTTTGGAGATTTTCTTCACTATTATCGGTGCTTTTGGAAGCGTAAACCGGGGACTAGTAGTCTTAAAGTAGTTTTATATATTCACTAACTAACAAGATCTACCAACTAGATGAATTTAGTTTTATACAAATGTGCACCTCGTTTCGCCATCGCTTGTGATAAAATACTCATGAAATTGAAAATTTTCACTAATCGCACTGGTGATACTGGAACTGGAATGGGATCTGGATTTTAAATCATTTTAAGACCTTTTATTTGCTTTCTAATTTGTGAAAATCGGCTAAGAAATTTCCGAGAAAATTGAATGCGCATATTTTTTAATAAGTTTGCACATATTTCTTTGTAATTCCGGAACCGGAAGAATCTAAATGAAATTCAAGAAAATTGTATGAGGCCGTAAGACCTTTCAGTTGAATCCAAGTTTGTGGAAATTGGACTAATTTATTTCCTTTTTTTAAATCATATCACCCTGTAATTCCGGAACCGGAAGTCGTATTCAAATAAAACTCAGGCACTTTGTATGGGACCTTAAGACCTTTCATCTAAATCTAAGTTTGCGAAAATCGGTTCAGCCATCTCTGAGAAAATTGAGTGACATTATTTGTCACATACACACACTGTTGTTATGCGAATTTTTAAAGTTTTGTGTTTTTTCTGAATTTTCAAAGTTTCTTATGCGCCGCATATGTGAAGACGAGTGTAATTGTAATCTTCGACTGAAAGTATAAAAAAATTTCTCAAAAGGAATTTTTATTAAAGATTTGAAGTTAGAATATTTTCTGCAAGGTTTTTTTTTTCAGTGTAGAAAACTATCGTACTTAACAACAACAAAATATCTGGTCGACTATCAAATTTTAAATAACAGTTAAAATAATTCGCGAGGTGGTCCACCGCCTCAAGTAATTTTATTGCAAATTTTCATTCTCACTATTCCTATCGTCAGTCATTTTTCAGTCTGTCTTCCATTGCGTGCTGACAATTGATATTGATATTAGAAGAAAAAACTGCTGGTGAGATGGATATTTGAATATTAACTTAGATGATGTTCACAGCTGCTAATTTCAGCTACTTTGGATAATTCTTTCAACGATCATTCCATTTTCGAATGTTGCTAAAAAAGTGGCATCAATGTTGCTTAAACTTCGGAAGTCAATTGTAAATGAATTCTTGCAATTCCCAGAAACAGGTTTCGACGTTGAAGAATTTGTCCAGCACGGTGGTTGGTTTACTGTGAGATCGAACAAGTTTCGATGGCGAGCACCGTAATTAAAGCACCACTTTGACGGATGGGTTGATGCACGAAGCCCACGGTGCAATTCGAGACGAATGGGCACCGCAGCAAGAGAGAGAGAGAGAAAAACAGTACAGGTGCGTAATGTCAGAGACATAACTGGATGTCGTGAATATGAATAAAACTGGCACCCTTACTTATACTTCCGAATATAAATTAGTTGATCGATAGTGTGAATTGTGCAAGTTTTGCCCTTTTACACTACTAGAATTTGAAACGATACACCTAAACTACAGTACAGATTAGTTACATTAAACATTCTGACACACAAATATTACGAATGCTTCTTTCGCTTGCGGTAACAAGCTTTGTATTTCGCTTGGAGATTCTTCGATCGCACCATAATCAACACGATGACGACAGCCAAATTCGAAATGAATGGCTTCTGAGTCGGTGCTATGCATTTTATATAGCAAATCTGCAGAAAGTTTACTACAAACTACAACTGGTTGAAAATTGGGCCGTATACAATATAGTGCAGTAAAATTTCGCATAATTCTTTGGGTATAAAATTATGGTTCTAAATGGCACCTTAGAGAATTTTGATGTCGATTATTTCATTTCGGATTTCAATATTTTAGTAAAAGATACTATCAAAATGCTGTACGGGATTAATTTTTGGCATCGCAGAAGAGCCAAATAGTATAATTTTCTAAGATATTAAACACTGATTGGATATAAACGATTTTAAACACTGTTTTAGAACTGTGAAAATTACAAAAAACTGATCAAATTATCTTAGATTTGTACTACACTGATAATTTTATTTCAGATTTACAAAGAAGCAATCTTTATAGTTCTTTAGGTAACATTTAGAGCCATTGGAAGGGCTGATTTTGCAGAATGTTCCACATTGTCCATTTTCCGTTGTATTTTGCTCCAATGCAAACGACCACCAACAGGTGGCTCTGCGACCTGAGCGTTTGAGGTTTTGTACAACGCTAAAGTTCTGTTCTTGTTACTAGCGACTGCTCCACCTGACGACCGAAATCCAAATGAAAGCATTGACGACTGCTGCCCGCGACGGTTGAAGTCCAAATGAAGCACGACCTAAGTGTTTGAGGCCTTATAACACGCGAAAGGCTTGCTTTCATTGCCAACTGCTCCACTGGCAGACTGAAGTCCAAACGAGAGTTGCGGCCTGAGCGTTTGAGAAAGAAAGTGCACTCTCCGAAGCTGCTGGTTGACTAAATCATTCCCACGACGTCCGCTTCCTTCCAACGCACAAGAAGAAATGATCGATTTTCGACCACGGTTCTTCTTTTATACGCAGTCAGTTGAAGATATGTGCTTGACTATCTCAAAATCGTCGTCCTTGCGCGAAAAATCCAAGCGAAAGTAAAGAGTTTTCCGCGTTGTTTTCAAATTTTCAGAAAATTTAATTTTTGAGTTGTTTGTGGTTATCTCACCTTGTTCAAAATATTATCCCAAATTCCTGATCATATTTTTGATGAAATGGTGAAAAAATTATGTTGCTACCATTAATACATGTCGAGATATTCACGATTAAGTTCTGCCCATTCTTCCATATGGCTAATTTTGAAAAGGCACCCCATAGTAAAGTAAGTCGTATTCACGACAAAAAGCGTTGTAAATAAATTTCATTTGTCAATTGCATTTCGGGGTGCGCGCATTTTTACTGCAACCCCTCCACCTCTTGATCACCTCTTCATCCGGTAGGTAGATGTTGCTAAATGTTCAGTGCCTTCGATTGATGGTCGACCGTTTTTTTTTCATTGCTTCTTTTTTCTCTCTCTCGTGTTTTGTTTTATTGCAACTTTTCGTGCAGTCAACGGGGATGCCAATTTTCGCCCAACGCGCGATGTCCGATGACTAATGGCAAGTCACCGCACCAGAGATAACACAATGAAAATTCCACACCTTTCGAAGTGAGGTTAAGAGTCGTACTGTGCAGCAAATGATTTTATAATAAACCAAGTCACAACCATCATCGTTGTCACCGCAAACACATTTGCTGTCATCATTCGAAAAGTTGTTCTGCCGGTAGGACTCATTGGTATTCCGTTCGCAATCGTTTAATCGGTTAGGTTTATGTGACAGAACTCGTAACTCGTGTGCTTGAAGACTCTCGGGGGCCACTGAAGCGATCAATTGTTTGTTGCGCTGCCCGTTTATACATTTTTATTTTTAATTGACCAGACTTCGTAACTGAGGATGTATCTAATTCGGAATAGACGTTTGTCTCAAGGTTATCGCCACCCATTGTGACCAGTCATAAACGAATTAATTCTAATAATTAATTTGAGCCCCTTTAGACAATGTGAAACTTGATTAGGTGTTTTGAAAAAAAAAGAAACAATTGTTTTTGACGACCCTGAATTCAACCGGATATGAAAGTTGCTTAGAATTTTAAATTGATTGATTCGTTCGTAGATTCATTGAATCAAACTACAGAAACTTATACTATAAACTTATAAGAAACTATAAACTTATAAAACCGATACACTGAAGAAGGATGCAAATAGCATTCCGAAATACGTATCTGTATTATAACGTTTGATACACTTTCGGAAAAATAGTGACTGTGAAAATAGTGACTTTGTGAGAGTGTAATGACGTGATATAACATAGTGGAATTCAACGGTACAACAACAGTACTATTAGAAACTACAGAAGCTTGTGAAAAATTTTCCCGGTTGCTACGATTGCCTGTCAATCGCAGATAACTGTCATCACCACCATCATCTTCTACGTTTCAGCAGCAATTCAAAACACTCGCAATCTCAGTTCCATAGTGCAGCGATTAATTACTTTGACGAGTGATTAATTGCTTTTCCATTGCCAAGAGTTTGTGGAGTCTGTGTGTGGCTGTGTGTGCCCCGTCACCATGGATTCTGTCGATACTCACCACTACTACTACTATCTTCTAATGGTGTACTACTGCAAGCGACGACCTGCGTGCCCAGCAGTCCAACAACCAACAGCAACAGCATGGACCTCCGCCGAATTCTGCTGCAATGGATGCTGTAGCTGCTGCTGCAGTCATTGTCGGATTCGTCGCCATGTCTCCTGCTGCTGCTGCAAAATCGCACCAGCTTCTTACTGCTGCATCCGTCCACCAATCGATTCATTTCTCGCATCTTCTTTCATAGGACCAACCTGGACTGGACTTGGCTCGGTTTGGTCGTACGAACAAAGCCCCTGCACGGTACGTTTGACCAGCCGACGAGGAGGGGGTTCTGAAATTGAGATGAATTGAAATTTGATTACTGATTCATAGAAGTGAGAAAAAAATTACACAAAACTTTGTTTGAAATGGAAGAAAAAAATAGCTAATCTAAAAACGTCCGGAAAAGATTGTGCGGGATTTTTAAATAACACTTTACACAATAAATCGTGTAACTGGCACACAGATGGCGCTAGAATTTTTTAATCCATATGACGTTTATTAAGTACCAACTTTTAAAAGACTGTGTGTGAAATTTCATGACATTTCGATTATTCAGAAAAAGTGACAGCCATTCAAGTGAAGCTTCTTTTGTCATTTCCGAAACTATGGATTCGAAACAATTTCGTGCGGTAATTTGTCGTGGCTTCTTGATGAAAAATGCTGTACAAGCTCAGCAATGGCTTCAAAAGTGTAATCCAGACTCTGCTTCAGCCAAAAGAATAATTTTTTATTGGTTTACTAAATTTAAACGTAGTCGTACAGAAAGCGATGATAATGGCGAACGTTCTGGTTATCCAATAGAGGTCTAAAAAAAAAATCTAAAATTGGTTATATAAAAGGTGATTTTTTTGAGGTTAGGATTTTCATGCATTAGTATTTGCTCAGATTTTTTGAGGTTATGATTTTCATGCATTATTATTTGCTCAGTATGCTCTGACATTTCATCATAAATAGACTTACTAACGAGCAGCGCTTGCAAATCAGTGAATGGGCCCTAGAAAAGTTGGCAGAAAATCCGCTTTTTTATCGACAAATTTTGTTCAGCGATGAGGCTCATTTCTGGTTGAATGGCTACGTAAATAAGCAAAATTGCCGCATTTGGAGTGAAGAGCAACCAGAAGCCGTTCAAGAACTGCCCATGCATCCCGAAAAATGCACTGTTTGGTGTGGTTTGTACGCTGGTGGAATCATTGGACCGTATTTTTTCAAAGATGCTGTTGGACGCAACGTTACAGTGAATGGCGATCGCTATCGTTCGATGCTAACAAACTTTTTGTTGCCAAAAATGGAAGAACTGAACTTGGTTGACATGTGGTTTCAACAAGATGGCGCTACACAGCTCGCGATTCTATGGCCATTTTGAGGGAAAACTTCGGAGAACAATTCATCTCAAGAAATGGACCGGTAAGTTGGCCACCAAGATCATGCGATTTGACGCCTTTAGACTATTTTTTGTGGGGCTACGTCAAGTCTAAAGTCTACAGAAATAAGCCAGTAACTATTCCAGCTTTGGAAGACAACATTTCCGAAGAAATTCGGGCTATTCCGGCCGAAATGCTCGAAAAAGTTGCCCAAAATTGGACTTTCCGAATGGACCACCTAAGACGCAGCCGCGGTCAACATTTAAATGAAATTATCTTCAAAAAGTAAATGTCATGTACCAATCTAACGTTTAAAATAAAGAACCGATGAGATTTTGCAAATTTTATGCGTTTTATTGTTTAAAAAAGCTCTCAAGCTCTTAAAAAATCACCCTGTATAATCGTAAATTGAAATTCTGTTCGATAACTGTGGCCGCAATAATATCAATAGGCAGTGTTTGGCTATGTTGACAAGTAATAAATCAGATTTTTCTTGTGTCGATATGTGACAATGGATGAAACATGGACCCATTACTTCACTACATCATCTGAGTGAACTGCAACTGTCGAACGAACGTCCGAAGCGTCCAAAGACACAACAGTCTGTTGAGAAGGTGATGGTTTCAGTATTTTGAGATGCACGTAATATAATCTTCATCGGATGTCTTGAGAAAAGGAAAGCAATCAACAGCAAATACTACACAGCGTTGTAAGATCATTTGAATGCAAAAATCGATGGAAAACGGTCTCACCACTGTTTCACTAAGTCAATACACCAGTTCACAAGTCAATGGTAACGATGGTTAAATTGAACCAATTAACACATGGATCAATAAGTCCCGAGACTAACAATGGAAACAACATTTTTTTTGCAAAATTTTTTTTATTCATCAACATAATCACCTTTTAGGGTGATACAATGGTTCCAACGTTTTTCCAATTTTTCAATACCATGTTTATAAAAAACTTTATCTTTCGCTTCAAAATAAGCTTCAGTTTCAGCGATGAACTCCTCATTTGAGCGAAATCTTTTTCCCTGGAGCATTTTTTAAGATGAGCAAAGAGCCAGTAGCCACTGGGGGCTAAATCTGGCGAGTATGGGGGGTGGGGAAGCAGATCAAAGCCCAATTCGTTCAATTTCGCCATTGTTTTCATCGACTTGTGGCAGGGTTCATTTTGTTCCATCGAAAGCAATCGCGGCACCCACTTGGAAAAAACCTTTTTCATGCTCAATTTTTCATGAAGGATAGTAAATACACTTCCATATGATATCTGTGTCATCTCAGCAATCTCACGGAGCTTCACTTTACGATCTTTCATTATAATTTTTGTCACTTCACTCACATTTTCCGGTGTAACGGCTTCCACAGGTCTACCCGAGCGTTCCGCGTCATTTGTGTCGGTACGACCACGTTTAAACACGGCGAACCACCGACAAATCGTTGCTTTTGATGGACAAGAGTCCGGATAATATTTTTCAATTCATTGTTTCGTTTGCACGGTGTTTTTACCCATTATCAAAACACAAAACTCGGTTTTTTCCATTTTTTAAACAAACTACAAAACGACTTTACTCCAACCTCGATAACTCAGCTGTTTCTGGTCGGATCGACTTAAAATTTTGACCGGTTTCAAGCAAAGGTTAGTACTCTAGAAAGACGTGGTTACTGGTTTACTACGAGCGCCATCTCCGTTTTCGTCTCGGGACTTATTGATCCATGTGTTACACCACGAATTGTTTCCTCATCCACCGTATAGACTAGATCTGGCCCTCATTTACTACCGGCTGTTCGCTGAAATCTGTTTACAAGCTCTTGATTATATTGTTCTTGAATTGATGAATAAAAATCGATTTCTTGCAAAAAAAAAAAATAAAGTGTTTTCCTTAGTTAGTCACGCGACTTATTGAGTGATGTGTGAGCTCACATTGTTAAGCACGGAAAGACCGAAATCAGCATTTTTGCGAAAAAATTAGTAGATTTTCTGATTTTAGTTAGTTATTTTTTGAGACAACTAAAAAAATCTTACTTTTGTTAATTTAGGGTTTTTAATTCTAATTCCCTTAATAATAGTAAAATATTTGATGAAATGGCTATTTTTTTAGTTGAATTCACCAATTAAACGTGCTGTCATTTCTTAGCTAAGGCACACTTCATTTCCATTCAACTAATTTTTTAGTTGAATTAGAGAAATAAAACGTTGTTTTCAACCAACATAAATAGTTGAATTGGTTTCTGCAATTTGCAGCTATATGACGCTCTGTCACCGATAAAAACGTTAACACCGTAATGACTACTAGCCACTAGATGGCACACTATTACCGAAAAAATTGCAGACGAGGTAGTCTTTTCCATATTGGCAGGTATAAATACGATGTTGTATTGGAGACAAAGACATAAACGAAACATAAACTTGTTTTTGACAATTTTTCTTCTAAATCGCTGCTTTCTTCATTCGATCTCGCGAAATCGACTCTCGAACTGAAAACTATGAGCACCCGGGAAACAAAAACCGAATACATGTAGTACACCGGACGGCGTAGCCCGGAAGGTTGGAAGATACAAAAAACTTAATTTGACATATACAATTAGAGTGCAAAATTCGAAACTCACTTCACTGTTCCGCGTAAAATTCCGTGACAAATTCTGAATAAATACACTTTCCACTAAGAGTTTACGTCATTTTTTAACATATCGGTTTAGAAATTTATATATGGATATATCGTAACACACGCGAAAAATATAAAAACAATTTGCAAGCAATTTCAACAAGACTGTCCTTTTTTGTTGTTCAATGAATTGTTTTGCTTTGACACTTCTCATGAGTTTTTGGCTAATAAACTTGGTAATAAAACCAATTTCTTTTTTGATTTCTTTGTGCTGTCCTTCAGTAATGATGGTAATAGATAAAAAGAAACAAATTTTCTGATTTTAATAACAAAATTAGTTGTCAATGAGAATTTCGTGTTGGATTGAAATATTGCAGGTTTGTGTCCAAAATATTCGCCAACTAAACACATTCTCTAAAAATAAGAGTTTTTTCAGCAAAGTAAATTCTCAATTTTAACTAATTTTATAGTTATTTTGGAAATTTTGTTGTTGAAATCAACTAATTCAAAAACAGTAATACGAATTAGGCGCAGAGCTAATTTCGGTCGTTCCGTGAGCGAATCGATTTCGTTGTTCATTCGAAAACCGGAAACCTGTCAATGCCGGCAAACTAAATCCCACTGCATCAAGTATTAAGGAGAAAACGGAAGGCCCGAGAAAAGCCTACTGTTGTTGCCTACTTCCATTGCTCGTTTTCCAGCGATGGCAGGAGCTGATATTCCTAATAGTCTGAACAAGGTTATATTGAAATAATTGAGAGAGGGTGGTTCAATTGCGGGACGTACGGTTCTCCGTACAAAGCAACCAACGGAGTTCATACCATATTGCTGGTTCAGAAACGTGGGCCATTTTCTACTCCAGGGCGTAAGAACCGACAAAGCCATTGCACAGCTTAAGACAATAGCTGCCGTTGTCATGGTGTCATGCAAATTGAGCAACCTGATTGCTGCTCCATTGAGCGAGAAAGGAATACAATGTCGAAAATACCAGATAACACATCCTGCCATCATCCTGGGTTGTCATGGGCGACAGCAGATGTCGCTTTTCCAGTGGTGTCTCACGACGATATCATAATGTCAGTAATTTTGGAACGATTCCTCGGATTAAGACGGAATGAACTGACAAAGTCTTATTTGTATGAATTTAATGGAACTCGTTAGAGAAAAGTGCTTCTCCCAATTTGTTCCCCTATGGATTCAAAACAGAAAAAAAAGACTTTAAACCGCCATTCCTCGCTAAGCTGATTTTTCCCTGGGTTGCGATGTAGGTTACAGTGAATAAATGAAGTGGAAATGATAAAGTTCGGTTTGAAAGCGATTATTCACCAGCACACTCGGTCTGCTCGGTTGCGTGTTTGTGTTCCAGACAAGCAGCAGTATCAAATTAACTCACTTCAATCGAATTAAATCTGTTTGAAAATTTCACATGAGCGGATGCGAATGCAGCGCGAGCTGTGGGAGTAAATGACGACAATTGGGAATAATACTGTGCTGGCTTTTGTGGTTTTTGCAGTGTATTCCAAAACAACTGCAACTGTAATTTTGTTTTCAGCGTTCAGTTCCGGGTCACGCTGCTGAAATTGTCTCATTTGTTACATGTTTAATTTTTCCGCTATTACGATGTCATCAATGTTCGAGGCCGGTCCACCACTCAAACCATGTAACGAGCAATCACTGTCGCATATCGAAGTTACGATGTTGTTTGTGTTGTGCGAATCGAGTTTCGATGGAATCTCACAATTCGTAGGTCGAGCAAACGAACAAAGCTACTACTCCTACTCATTTATTATTGTTTCGCAAGCAACCCTAGTGACGGAAAAAGTGACGCAAACGTTCCTCGACAAGGGAAGCTCTTAGGGCACTTTTCCCTAATCATACCCGATTAGCGTGCAACAGAGGCAAACTTTTGCCGAACGAACACTGGTAGTGGGGGAAGCTCACTTTGATTGACTTTCATTGTGTGGGATCCTCGCACGCTCTTTCAGTTATTGATTTCATTACATTAATCCTCCAGGGGTATCCTCCATTACAGCATCGGTGAGATACACGTGACATATTTAAAAGTACGGGCAGGTATAGGAAAACTGGAGGGGGAGAGGGCTTTTCGTTTTGTGTTTTACTTGTGCTATAGCAAACTTTTGTTCAACACAAATTTTATCGATTCTCGGGGCCTTGAAGAATATCTCATTCAGCAATTGCTTATTCATTTGAGTTGAATTTCTTACAGGCGAGCATTTTTTTGGGATCAGCGAATATCCAGTAGTCACTGGGGGCCAGATCTGGGCTATACGGTGGATGAGGAAACAGTTCGAAGTGTAATTCGTTCAATTTAACTATCGTTTTCATCAACTTGTGAATCGGTGCATTGTCTTGGTGAAATAGTGGTTTTTTCTCCGGCATATGGGGTCGTTTGTCCTGGATTTTTGCATTAAGAAGATCTAACATAGTTATACTATATGCATTTCAAAATACTGCAGTCATAACCCTCCCAGCTTCACCGGCTGCAGTCCACTCAAATGATGAACGTTTCGATTCCGGAAGTTGTGGATCCATGTTTCATCCATTGTCACATATATCCATCAACGCGTTGTTGCTTTTGATCGACTGTCGCGGCACCCATTTTGTAAAGTGGGTGCTGATGGTCAAATGTTCATGAGGGTGCCAATATTTTATTTTATCATCTCTGATTTCGTAAAACGGTGGTGTTCAAAAATTTAGGCACGTCAAAAAAGTTCTTATGCAAAATTTGAGCTAAATCGTACAAGGGTAAGTGGTGCCGCCCCGCGGTTAAAATTTGAAAATTTTCGATCTTTAAAAAGGTGGAGTAACAATAAATTTCTGAAAACGAAGAAGTTTTTTTTATACCTTAAAATAACGTCTACATTTGGTGTTATCTAGAAAAAAAAATAATTATTTTGAAAAATATCGATTCTGGGTTTTTCAGAGTTCGAAAACATTGATGCCAAATGTCTAAGAATTGCACAAAGAGGTGGAGATGTGGTGATATCTCGAAGAAAAGACATGCAATTCTAAGATTTTAAAACAAATTTTCGACTAGATTTTGGCATCATAAGAATTCACATTTCAGACATCTGGCATCATAAAAATAAATTTCGATTTCGGAAATCTCAAAAATCAAAGTCCCAGAAGTCGATTAAAAAAACGACATACGAAATTGTTTTAAATCCAGCGTTTTGATTTCACTTTGACTGCACTTAAATGACTGTCCTTTTGTCTGACTATAATAATAGCGCTATCTGTGTGTCAGTCACAAAACTTATTGATTGATGGATCATTTGGTTATACAGTAAATTGCGGTACCCACTTTGTAACTAAAAATATAAGCAACGTAATTCAGTTTCGTAGTCCCCAAAACATCCGAAATTTCGTTTTAATGTATGTCCAATTGCACATCTATCAATTTTTTTAAACATCCGAAGAAAGTTCTTCTGAATGAAAAATCATATCCGAATTCACAGATTCTGAGAATTTTAATTAAGAATTATTTCGAAATAAAGAAAACAGCTCAACAATGAACCAATTTTCGAGTGAAAAGCAACTAAATTTGCAGGATATTTGAAAATTAAAAACACTACGACTAACAACTATCAAAAACTGTATAAGTTTTTTTTCGAAAATAATGAACATAACATTGAACAATTTTCGACAGCATCAACGAACAGAACGGGGAATATTTTATTTAGTAAATAAAATCAAAAGAAAACACCATAATTTGAAACATCTAATCACTAATAATTGATCACTAATAATTGATTAATAATCAAGTATCACCTGCCAGAGGGGACATGCAGCGACCCTATTTGAATTATGATCAGAACAAGGACTTGCGGCGACCCTCGGCGATACTCGGATTAAAATTCCTTTACTGGTACCATGATTAAGAAATTAGGAACATCATGAAACGTGTCTTCTCGTGGTACTGGCAATGGATTTTGATCCGTGTAGTATTGAAATTAATTCCTCAAAATAGGGGAAGTAGTAATTTTCCAAAATTGAAGAAATCATGGTTAAACAAGATGTAAAATGCAAGTTGCATTCAAGATTTGCCTAATTTAAAAATTCGAATTTATTCCAAAGTTACAAACAATATAAAAATATACCCAGTTTTTGTTTACATTAAAATGTCTTGGGAAATTTCGAACTACTTCGCAAATTTAGCACATTTTGAATTTGTATCTGTAATGTAAAACACAAGATTTTTAAAAAAAAAGCCAGATTAATCACGTTTTGCTACGTAACGCGGCATATTGGCAATATAGTACCAAACAAAACATTTAACAAAACTTAAAACTAATCCCCTAACTATTTATATGTCGATAATTTATTGTTGTTTCGCATGTAAAATCATTTGGGCGCATAAAAAATATATTGAGAAGTAAAAAAAATCGTGGTGGCTAGACATTTTTCCCAATTTATGAGCCAGAGAACCAAATGCCAAACAAACATTATTTATTTATTCACATCAGCCGGGTTTAACCTAATTATGGTACTTCGTCAGCTACCATATAAATTCACACAATGTTTTCAAACAACTTCCAGATTGGTGGAACAACAAAAAGGTTGGAAAACCAATGGAGTTTTTAAAACACAAAATAACTCTACTTTATGTTTCGTCTTCGACTCGTCAGTACATAACAGTTTATGTTGAACTGTTATGTAACCTAGCAGCTCAACATAAACCGCTAGGCAGACATAAAGTTTCTGCTACTTGCAGAACACTTTCTTTTATTTGCACCGAAGTGCAACGTCTTTACTGTCGTGCCGAACGTAAACGAGTTTCGACTTAAACTGGCCGATTCAGGTGATGGTCATTTAGGGGTTATCCTATTTTGTGCATTGGGCACATGTTGGTTTATTTTGAGCTGCTAGGTTACATAACAGTTCAACATAAACTGTTATGTACTGACGAGTCGAAGACGAAACATAAAGTAGAGAAATCGGTTATGTGCCCAATGCACAAAATAGGATAACCCCTAAATGACAAAATAACTATTGAAATCTGAAATATCATTTGATTATCGCAGAGAGCATAAAATACGGCTGATCAGCTCGACTGCTAATGAAAAAATAAGATGAAGCTGAAATAACACGATGACAAAAATTTCGTATAGACAGATCGATGTCGGATAGTGACAGATAAGACTAATAACACGAAATGCCGTACGGTACGAAATCTTCTACATTCCCATATAACCTACCGGAAGGGGACATGCAGCGGCCCTATTTGAATTATGATCCAAACAAGAGCTTGCGGCGGCCCTACTTTCGATAATAACCACTAAAACACTTCACTTGAATTATTGTCACGAAAAACGGCTATGCTGCAACCCTTCTTTACATATCACCGGGAAAAAAGAGGCATCAAACGACTCTGCTTGAATTACCATCAAAAAGAAAGGGAGAGTATGGGCTTAGCGTGATGGGTACGATCATAGTCTTTTACGCAGTCCACCAGGGTTCATAACATTTCGGCTGAAAAGTTCGTATCGTTTAATAGTAACACACATTTTTTTCCCAAAATTCGTTTTTATTATTAAACACAATTGCCATCAGAGGCGATACAGCGATTATAGCGATCTTCCAACTTTTCGATACCATTTTTGTAGTACGATTTGTCCTTTGCCTCAAAATAGGCCTCAGTTTCAGCGATTACCTCTTCATTGCTTCTAAATTTTTTACCAGCGAGCATTCTCTTGAGGTCTGAGAACAAGAAAAAGTCACTGGGGGCAAAATCTGGAGAATACGGTGGATGAGGGAGCAATTCGAAGCCCAATTCGTTCAATTTCAGCATGGTTTTCATCGACTTGTGACACGGTGCATTGTCTTGATGAAACAAAACTTTTTTCTTCTTTAAATGAGGCCGTTTTTTTTTAAATTTCGTCCTTCGAACGCTCTAATAACGCTATATAATAGTCACTGTTGATGGTTTTTCCCTTTTCAAGGTAGTCGATGAAAATTATACCATGCGAATCCCAAAATACAGACGCCACGCTTTGGGTTCGGTTCATCGCGTGCAGTCCACTCAGCTGACTGTCGATTGGACTCCGGAGTGAAGTGATGGAGCCATGTTTCGTCCATTGTTATATATCGACGAAAAAAATCGGTTTTATTTCGATATAACAGCTCCAAACATTGCTCAGAATCATCAATTCGTTGTTGTTTTTGATCGATTGTGAGCTCACGCGGCACCCATTTTGCACAAAACTTTCTCATATCCAAATATTCGTGAATAATATGTCCAACACGTTCCTTTGATATTTTTAGGGTGTCAGCTATCTCGATCAACTTCACTTTACGGTCATTGAAAATCATTTTGTGGATTTTTTTTTCACGTTTTCATCGGTAACAGCCTCTTTTGGACGTCCACTGCGTTCATCATCTTCGGTGCTCATATGACCAGTACGAAATTTTGCAAACCACTTACGAATTGTTGCTTCGCCCGGTGCAGACTCTGGATAACACTCATCAAGCCATTTTTTGGTATCGGCGGCACTTTTTTTCTTCAAAAAGTAGTGTTTCATCAACACACGAAATTCCTTTTTTTTCATTTTTTCACAATAACAAAAGTAGCTTCACTCAAAATGCAATATCTCACAAACTAATAATCAGACAGCTGTCAAATTTATACTAAATTCTAGTGGCGCCCTCTCATAGAAACGATACGAACTTTTCAGCCGATCTGTTATATGATCAGGAAGTTTTTCCGACCCGAATGTTCATAAAGTTATAACCTTTATTATAGAAATACATACTCTGCTAGAATTATAACCAACAAAAACTACCATGCAGCGACTCTACTTTATATATCATCCAGTCCGGGATGGTGGTTCAATGCATAGGGTGCTGGTCTTACAAGCCGGTTATCGTATGTTCGAACCCCGACCAGGAAGGATCCTTAGTGTCAGTAGGATCGTAGTACTAGCCATGTAATGATTCTGTACGCTATGAATCGGCTGCGAAGTCTGTGAAACAGACCCAGAAAAAGAGGCATCAAACGACTCTACTTGAATTCCCATCAAGAAGAGTGGGACATGCAGCGCCTCTACTAGAATTAACACAAAGAAAAAAGGCTATACAGTGACTCTACTTGCATTATCAACAAGCCGAGGGGTTCACCCTCGCCATCTTAGAGCTTAAGCAGTGTGCCTTATAAATTATATTATTAAATAAAAAAAAACGTCGAAAGGGGTTTGTAATTGAACTATCTCTAATAAAAAAGATCATGCAACGACTTTACATAAATCAAGAAAAAGGGACATGCAGAGACTCTACTAGAACTATCATCAGACAGAAAATGAAAATGAAAAAGTAGTAATTCATGGCCAATGCGGTTTCGTCTTCGTGACTTTGCTGTTTGGCTGCTTTCTGGCACGATGACAGCGATATCCTCTGAGTGGACCGATCTTCCGATAGTTTTATTGGCGTCAATACCGGTAAGTTGTATCTTTTCCATCCTTACTGCATTGATGGTATCGATATGCATTCTTTCGTAGGCTCGTTCTATGAAATTTTATAATTTTTTTCAACTGTCTTTCCGAGATTCTCGAGAATGCTGTCTAGTGGTCATAATGGCTTCTACGAGCCAAATTGATCGAGGTTCGACCTTCCATCTAGAGAGATTCCGAGTGGTTAAATTATCAAAACAGAAGGAAAATATTATTTTGATCGTAATTTTTTATCACGACAACGTTCGGCCGAACGGCTCCGGTCAAAAACTATTTCGATAATAGTGGATGGGGAAATCTGCTTTCCAGTATAGACTATCATTTGTTTCGATTGAAGCAGTGCGTTTTTGAGACAATACGCTTCGTTCTTCAACATGCTTGGTTCGACATCGGAAGCCGTTTTTAACGTCACATTGTGGATACCGTCGAGAGTAATATAATTTTCTAGACAACCGCAGTCAAACCTAGGGTTCGCTACCGGCAAGGCAGTAACAGTATCCAGTTGACTCTTTTCTACGCTCGAGTGTCAAATCTTAAACGGTGAGGCATGGCATAGGAACTTCTGGGCGCAGCTTCCGATAGACGGTGAGGCATAAAATAAGAACTTGGGAGCTTTCTACCCTTTCTAAAGTCACCTTTTGATGTAAACAAAATAGACAGAACACAAAGAACCGTTACCGTTAGAGTTAGGCTACTGAGATGAATTAGAACGTCTCGTCGTGATTCGAACATAGAACAACTGCTTTGAGCAAATTCTGCTCTGCACTTTCGAATAAGAATCAATTCAACAATCATTCGATACAAAATCCTTAATAACAATTTACGCATTTCTTTGGATTCTACCACCGTCATTTCCTCGGTAATGTCTTACCGATCCATTTCGGTTTGGAACAATTGCAAAAACGAGGAGATAAATTTCAATACTTTCGCAGCTTTAATAATGCATTCGTTGTAATTAGCAGAGCGCCAGGCTGCCCTATCTACTTTTCCGGATGGTTTATTACGGCACCGGAACACGCCTGAGTATGGCAGCCGGAAACCGGAAAGCGAACAAAAAAATGTAAGGATTACTTCTGGATACGAAACATTTGCTGTAAGTAAACTATTTGTGTAGATTTTAAGCGCTGATTATGTTATCTTTAGACTAGTCGTTTTTTTTGCAATTTCATGTTACTGTAATTATTCCACCCATTCGTAGATTCGAGCCATTCCATGCTATTCGTGAAGCACAACACGAAAAAAATCCATCCGTTATTTATGGAACAGGAATATTCTATCGTCCCACGTGGACTGCCATTCAATTTGTTTAGTCAGCTGATTGATTCGTTTGATCGTGTCTATCGGCTCTGTTTTTGGTTGCTTTATGATTCCGTCATTTCCGTGAGAGCTAGAGCAATAGAAATTTGAAATGGAAAAATATCCGATTCAGTCTAGCGAAAAACATTCGACAGTCTGGGGCCTCAGGGGGACATGAGACATAACGGATGAGTTTCACTACACAGATTAAGTTTTTTTTCGAGGCTCAAACGGTTGTTGAGAGAGAGAATTCCATAAAATTTGTTCCCATTCTACAAGTCATCCTTCTGTTCTCGTCGTCTAAGCCTTTGGCTTTGGTTTTGTTTCGTTAGCCGATTGATTTCCCATGTGTGAACATTCGTTTCATCGGCAATGCTGCATTTGAGAAGCTCTTGGCAGCAACGTACAAAACTGCTAGCGAACGCAAAAAGAGATGGTGCCATGATGGTAATGGTCCTCGAGAGATTACTTACTGTCTGGTGGCTGTGGTTGTGAATTGAACGGCCTATGGCAAGGAAATATTTTTGCTACGCACAGAACGGCTCGAGTCGTCATCAACAAACCGATCGATGGTTGTCTTGTAGAAAACGACGGTTCGTAAAATAGGCTGCGATTGTGTTCGATTCTATCGATTGAAGTGAAACGTATTCCCGCAAGAACGTTTTTTTGTCAATCGAAACAAAAAGGCAGTCTGGAATGGAAGGCAGATTCTCCCATCCGCTAGGTTTCGACCGGAACCGCTTGGCCGAGCGTTGTCGTGACAGAAAATTACGGACTAGTTTATCATGTTTAAGCTGTTCGATACACTCAAGTCTCTTTCTATGTGACATGTTTTAGATGAATTTTCAAAGTATTGTGGTTTTAAATACGGATTTCAAAAACTACGCGGTCTGGTGTTATTTCGAAAAAAAAAATTAAGGCGTTTTTTCAATATTATTTCTGAGTTATTACCAGATCTAAGCGTTTGATGCATATTCAAAATATTTGGCATTAAGAAAAGTTCGTTTTCGGAAAACCGAAAATTCCCAAAGTCAATATTCAAATTACAAGTCGACATTTTTTAAAAAAAAATAAATTACGAGATAACACTAAACCTCGACGTTAAGTTGAAATTTTATGAAAAGTTCTTACAAGACAACACTCGATCGCGACATTTCATGCATTTCTAAATCATTTGGCAAAAAAAAAACGATTTCGGAAATCACAAAATCCCCAAAGTCGACATTCAAGTCATATGTCGACATTTAAAAAATCTAAGATGCACGAAACGTCTAGATCTGGTGTTATCACGAAATATTGTTTCGGAAAAATGTCGACTTGGGACTTGAGTATCGGCTTTAGGAATTTTGAGATTTCCGAAATCGAACAATTTTTTAATGCCAAATATTCTAGATTTTTTACGTATTTATAAAACATTTGGCATCAAACAAAAACGGTTCGAAACTTAAAATTCTCGAAGTCTAGTACTTAAAATTCTCGAAGAAATCTCAAAATTCCTAAAGTCGGTATTCAATTCCCGAGTCGACATTGTTCAAAAATAAAATTTTCATGATTATATCAGGTCTAGACGTTTCATGCATTTCTAAATCTTTTAGCATAAGAAAGTTCGATTTCGGTAATCCGAAAATTCTCAAAGTCGATATTCAATTCCCGAGTCGACATTTTTCAAAAATATAATAAAATTTAAGGGAATCAAAAAAAAAAACGTCTCAAAGTCGATATTCAATTCCCGAGTCGACATTTTTCAAAAATAAAATTTAAGAGATCTGTCACGCATGCGGTAGAGGATCGACAACGTGAGCCTAAAATTTACAAAAACAAAAAATTAAAATTTCATGCATTTCCGCCTAATCATGAAACAAGTTCGAATTCGGAAACCTCAAGATTCCCAAAGTCGACAAGTCCTAAGTCGATATTTTTCAAAGCAAACATTTTTTTTTCAAACTGAACGTTTCATGCTTTTCTAAAGCAATTGACATAAAAATTAAACAATAAAAAAAAGTTCGATTTCGGGAATTACAAAATTTTAAAAGCCGACGATATTTTCGATATTGTCAAACATTTGCCACAAAATAATGTTCGATTTAGGAAATATCCAAATTCCCAAAGTTGATATTCAAGTCCAAAGTCGATACTTTTCAAAAAAAAAAAAAAATTCGACACCCGAACTAGACGTGTCATGCATTTCTAAAACATTTGATATCAAACAAAAAAAGTTTGATTTCAGAAAACTCTAAATTCGCAAAGTCGATTTTCCAGTCCTAAGTCGATATCTAAACAAATTCGTTCGAAATAACACTAGATCTTGACGTTTCACGCATTTTTAAAACATTTGACACTAACACAAAACAAAACTTTGATTTTGAAAATCTCAAAATTCCCAAAGTCGACATTCAAGTCATATGTCGACATTTTAGAACATTGCTTACAAGATAACGTTTCATGTATTTCTGAAACATTTGGAACAAAAAAAAGCTCGATTTCGGAAATCCAACAACACTGAATCTCGACGTTTCCTGCTTTTCTAAAACTTTTGGCATAAAAAAGTTCGATTTCGCAAATCTCAAAAGTCCCAAAGTTGACAAGTCCCAAGTCGATATTTTTCAAAACAAACATTTTTTTTTTGGGATAACACTCGAACCGATCGTACCAAGCTATACTAAAACATTTTCCACCAAACAAAACAAAAAAACTGTTCGATTTCGGGAATCTCAAAATTTCCAAAGTCGATATTCAAGTTTCAAGTCGATATTTAAAAAAAAAAAATTTTTTATCGGAATAACACCAGATCTCGACATTTTATGCATTTATAAAACATTTGGCATAAAAGTGAATTGCTCAATTTAGGACCATGCAAACCAAAATAGGTTCGATTTCGAAAATCTCAAATTTCCCAAAGTCGAACGAGACGTTCGATGCCTTTCAAAACATTTAGGGTCAAACAAATTCCATAGTCGATACTCAAGTTTCAAGTTGATATTTCAGGAATTTTTTTTTTCGAGATATCACTAAACCTAGATGTTTGACGCATTTCTGAAACATTCGGCATCAAACAAAAACGATTCGAGTCTCAAAATTCCCGAATTCGATGTTAAAGTTTCAAGTCGATATTTGGAAAAAATGGTTTTTCTAGAAATAACTTCGGAACTAGACGTGTTATGCCATTTTAAAACATTTGACACTAAACAAGCAAAAGTTTGATATTCAAGTCCCAAGTCGATATTTTTCAGCAAAGACGTTTCATATGGAAACATTTGACATAAAAAATATGGTTCGATTTCAGAAATCCACAAGTTCCCAGTTGATATTTAAGTCCTAAGTCAACATCTGAAAAAAAAAATTTCACGAGACTACAGCAGATCTCGACGTCTCATGCATTTATAAAACATTTGGCGTGAAAAACAGTTTAGGACATTTCAAAATTTCCCAAGTCGACCAATCCCAAATTGATATTTTTCAAGAGATCTTTAACGTCAGACCAAGACGATTTATACTTTTCCAAAACATTTGATATAAAAAAAAGTTCGATTTTGGAAATCTCAAAATTCTCAAAGTCGACATTCCAGTCCCAAGTCGAAAAAGATTTTTTTGTGATAACGCCAGACCAAGACGTTTAACACTTTCGAAAGCATTTGATATAAGAAGTTGCTTGTGTCAGGAAATCTCAAAACTTTCTTAGTTGACATTCAGCTTTCAAATCGATTTCATTCGGTCTAATTCCAGATCTATATTTTGGAACAGAAGTCAGTTCCTGGAGCGGAATTTATTTTTAGATTCAGGCTCAGTACACAGTTCCAGATAAAAGAAACTCAGTTCTAGAATCAGTGCAGCTTTCAGTTCCAGAATCTAGGAGAATGGTGTATGAATGTTTGTTTTTTTCGTATTCATCTCGTCCAGTTATGTCTCTGACATTGCCCGCCTGTCTTTTTTCCAAGAGAACATCAGAACTAGAACTGTCATGCATTACTAAAACATTTGGTAGCAAACTAAAAAGAAGTTCGATTTCGGAAATCTAGAAAATCCCGAAGTCGATATTCAAGTCCCAAGTCGACTTATCGAAAAAAAAAAACGGGTGGGTAATGTCAGAAACATAACTGGATGTCGTGAATACGAAAACAACTGACATGTTCCTTAACACTTCCGAATATCAATTAGTTGATCAATTGTATGAATTATGCAAGCTTTCCCCTTTTTCACATTCTTCGCAAGAACAAAGAAGGCTTCACTTGATCTCGATTACTATGAATTTCACACAGCGAAAAGTGCACAAATCTAATCAAACTGTTCTAGATTTACACTAAACTGAGAATATTTATCCTCGATTTGCGAGCAAGAAATCCTAATAGTTCTTTAGAAAACTAGAGCCATTAGAACGGCTGATTTTGTGTGATGCTTCCCAACGACGTTGTCCTCTTTTCTTTGTTTTTTCACCAATGCAAACGACTAGCAGCTGTGACGCAATCGCTCTTGTCGGAAGCAAAACTAGCTTTGCAAACGACACACAATACATCTGCTCGCAGTGGCGATAGAATCCAAACTGATCCAATTTTTGTTAAGAGGTTTCTTTTTACGTGATTTCGTTTGTATCTTTTTCACTAATGGGCGGTCCTAACGGCTATAAAAATAGCCAGATACAGAATTTTAATGTCGATTATTTCATTTTTGGAATTGCATTTCATTTAAAGAAACTATTAGGATGCTGTACGGGATTCAATCCTGCCTTTCAGAAGGACCAAATTGAAGAACTCACTACGATATTAAGCACTGTTCGGAAATTTTTCTCGATCGATTTGTTGTACAGCAGCAGATATTTTGTTCTCTTCCTCAGAACGCGTTCTGATTGGCTGGTTTTGACATTGGTCAAATGAGACAGGTTTTTCTATAGTGTACTATTGAAATACTTCAATGCTGTTGCTATACATGTTTAAGTTGAAAAAAATCGATTCTATTGGTAGTTAGATTATATAAATCCTTTCACAGATTACTGAGCTATGAGCTTTCAAAATACGAGAAAGGCAAACAATCGTCATGTGTTTTTCTCTTTGATACTCGTTAATACCAAACATTTCAGAAAAGTTTAATTTTGAATTATTTGAGATTATGTCACACAACTGAAAATTTTATCAAAAATGGCATGTAGCGAAAATTATGTTGATTCATTTAATACAGCAAGAGATATTCACGATTAAAAACTTATCACTCTCTCAGAGGGTAAATTTTGAAAAGGCGCTCCATAGTAAAGTAAGTCGTATTCACGACAAAAAAAACACCAAATCTCGACGTTTCGTGCATTTCTGATTTCGGAAATCTCAAAATTCCCGAAGTCGATATGTATATAAAAAAACATTTTTTGAAGTTAACACCAAACTTCTTCACGATTTTTTAAGACATCTGGCAACCAAAATGTCAAATTCTTTACACTGATAAATTGAAAATGATTACCAGCAAAATAATTACCATGTCTAATTTGTGTTCATTTCCTGATTTCATTGTGCACTCGTTTGTAAGACGCTTTGTTCCTAAAATAATCTTTTTCCTGCTGCAAACAATTGGATAGGAAATTACAACGTTTTCCATTTCCGGTGGAATGCATTCCGACTTTCCATCGTCGATGGAACGGAACTCTACAGGAAACAAAGAACTGCTGAACTGAAGGCTGGTTTGGAGAATTTCTGATAAGCCGGACCCAACTTTTCTTCGGTTTTGATAGGAGAAACGATTTAAGGTCATACTTTCTTATGGTAAATTGCACACACCATCATTTTCCATTTTCTTCAACAGTTTCATTCGGAAGTGGACATCACATCAGCTGCGTTCTGTTGCTGTTGACATTGCTGTTGACAGTCCTGTTGTTTGCACAAATCGACTACTCGAAGACGGCAGCCCGAGCCAAAGACATATTGCATCCCAAGAAAGAGCAACAAACTTCTCTCGTTGATTGGTTTTCCATCCAGCACACAGCAAAAGAAAGCAAAGAAAATAAACCTATTTCTCTGTGCTTGTTCCATCATCAAAGTGAGCCCCTGGCGGCGAATGTTGAATCCGTCGAATCTTCGGCGTTTGGCCAACCGATCGATCGATCGACCGGACTGCGAACGTAACCGGTCACTTGCCGCGCGGGTGCGTTTGCTCTTACGACGGCAACGGCGTATTTGTTACGTCAAAAGTTGCACGAAAAACCCGCGGTTATCACCACGAGAAGAAAGTAAAGAAAGCAGATTTCGCCTTACCACGCACACAAGGTGTGAAAATTTTGCTTTTGCTCGTCTGTTGCAATGAAAACAACGTAAACAAATAATAATAGCAGTTCGCCAGCATTATGCAACCGGCGGCGAACCGTTGGCGAGTTTAAACTGCGGGACGCATTCGATTGATGGTTGCTTTGATTGACAGGTCGTTTGCCTGTTGTGGTGATGGCGACCAGCTATTGATTGGGTTACTACGATTTGGATTATCGATAACCGACCGCCTGTTTCAATCAATATTGGCAGGTAACGCCAATGGCCCTGGATCAACAGTGAGAACCACGCTGCGAATGGAATAGAGCAGTATTTGATTTAAATTAGCTTTTCCTTTTGCTTTAGATTGGCCGTCAGCTCCGCAGGATTTGAACGTATAACGTGTCAGCAGGTAGTACGATTAAATTTGGGGTCACGGTGTGGGACCGCCTAAATTGTCACGTTAACAAATTTGTCACACACGTTAATTATTTCATTGTACTGAAGAAAATGGCTCAAGGTTGAATGTAGAATTGTTGTTGTTTTGATTTATAAGTCATTTGCCTTTCTGTGCGTACAGTTAACAATATCAGTAATAATTATTGGTTCCGCCATCTGTAAACTTCGCCAACCAAAAAAGTTTGTAATGTGCAAAAGGATCGTTAGCTGCTCAAATTAATCGAAAGTGCTGACTAGTGACCGAGGGATGTTATCAGAAATGACTTTACTCTTTCTCCAAATATACTTTTCAAGAAACTTAACTCACTTTTGAATGGGATCAGACCATTGCCATTGCCATGACCACTTTGCCCATTCCAAAGAAAAAATGCACATGTTGACCATGCTATTTATGTTTGACGTGAAGGGAATACAATGAAGTCATTGGGGGCCAAATTAGGGTTATATGACGGATGATCCATTAGTCCGGTTAATTCGATGTTTGGAATGTTCGCCAAGTCATTTGTTTAACGCGATGTACGAGAGCTCGCACACAGTTAATTGGTCTCATTTTTCCAAAAATAACAGATCGGCTGAAAACTTCGTATCGTTTCTATGAGAGGGCGCCACTAGAATTACATCCATACCATTTCCAGTTAGTACCAACCTTCAAAAGATACGTGTATAAATTTGACAGCTGTCTGATTATCAGTTTGTGAGATATTGCATTTTGAGTGAAGCTACTTTTGTTATTGTGAAAAAAATGGAAAAAAAGGAATTTCGTGTGTTGATGAAACACTACTTTTTGGTGAAAAAAGTGCCGCCGATACCAAAAAATGGCTTGGTTTGCAAAATTTCGTACTGGTCATATGAGCACCGAAGACGATGAACGCAGTGGACGTCCAAAAGACGCTGTTACCGATGAAAACGTGAAAAAAATCCACAAAATGATTTTCAATGACCGTAAAGTGAAGTTGATCGAGATAGCTGACACCCTAAAGATATCAAAGGAACGTGTTGGACATATTATTCACGAATATTTGGATATGAGAAAGCTTTGTGCAAAATGGGTGCCGCGTGAGCTCACAATCGATCAAAAACAACAACGAATTGATGATTCTGAGCAGTGTTTGGAGCTGTTATATCGAAATAAAACCGATTTTTTCGTCGATATATAACAATGGACGAAACATGGCTCCATTACTTCACTCCGGAGTCCAATCGACAGTCAGCTGAGTGGACTGCACGCGATGAACCGAATCCAAAGCGTGGAAAGACTCAACAATCGGCCGGTAAGGTTATGGCGTCTGTATTTTGGGATTCGCATGGTATAATTTTCATCGACTACCTTGAAAAGGGAAAAACCATCAACAGTGACTATTATATAGCGTTATTAGAGCGTTTGAAGGACGAAATTTCAAAAAACGGCCTCATTTGAAGAAGAAAAAAGTTTTGTTTCATCAAGACAATGCACCGTGTCACAAGTCGATGAAAACCATGATGAAATTGAACGAATTGGGCTTCGAATTGCTCCCTCATCCACCGTATTCTCCAGATTTGGCCCCCAGTGACTTTTTCCTGTTCTCAGACCTCAAGAGAATGATCGCTGGTAAAAAATTTAGAAGCAATGAAGAGGTAATCGCTGAAACTGAGGCCTATTTTGAGGCAAAGGACAAATCGTACTACAAAAATGGTATCAAAAAGCTGGAAGATCGCTATAATCGCTGTATCGCCTCTGATGGCAATTATGTTAAATAATAAAAACGAATTTTGGCAAAAAAATGTGTGTTTCTATTAAACGATACGAACTTTTCAGCCGAACTGTTAACTGACAACCAAATGGTCATGAACCATCCAGAGTTGATGAGTGCGCGTTGTTCTAGTGACTGAAGACCACTCTCAAAGTAAACGATTCAGGAAGACTTCAAGGGTCTAACAATTTAACAGAACAATATATTCAAGAGCTCGAGAATCAAAGAGTTCAAGAGGCTAAGATTAGAAGAGTTTGAAAGTCCAAAAGACCAAAAGTCTGAGGAACCGAGAGTCCAGTAACTCCACAGTTCAATAGTTTCCAAATCTAAAGAAATTCATGTATTCAACAATCCTACAATCTAAGGGGACGAGTATAGCGTGATGGGTAAGTCGGTATCTTTCACGTAGCCCACCTGGGTTCGATTCCCAACTCCGTACATAGGGTCGGGAAGTTTTTCGGATTCCTTACGGTTAAAAACACTATAATCGAAAAAAATCCTACAATCTTAGAGGCTTGAGAGCCCGAGAGACCAGGATCCGGATAGTCTATGAGTTTAAGGATTCAGAGGTGCATGAGTCCGAAGAGTAATAAAGTTCAAGATACCAAGAGCTCATGAGACCAAGATTTCAAAAAGTCTAGAAGTCCGCGAGACCAAAAGTTCATGTGCCCAAAAGATCTAGAGTCACGAGGTAAGCAATCTCAGAGTTCAACAATTCAATAATGTGAGGATCTATCAATACATCAGTCCAAGATGTTCTAGAGTCGGAGAGTTGAAGAGTTCAAGGGTCCAAGAGTCTAGTAGTTCAGAGTTTGTGAAGTGTGTGGGATGTGTCCAAGAATCTCAGAGTTCAAGAATTCAAGAGACCAAGGGTCTATTATTTCAAGATTTTGAAAGTCCTAGAGTCACGAGCTAAGCGATTTAAGAATTCAACAGTGCAAGTATTCAAACATATAACAATTTAACTGTTTATGAGTCTTAAGCTCCAAGAGTTCAACAGTCAAATAGCTCAAGAATCTATATATCCAAGCATTCAACGATCCAACAATCGAAGAGTCCTACAATCCAAGGATCCAAAAGTACAAGAATACGAAAAGTCCCTAAGATAGAGAGTCCAGTAGATCAAGTGTCCAAAAGACCTAGAACCCAAAGGTAAATAAGACGAAGAGAGAATAGCATTACTTAGAAGAATTCTGAAATTCAAAAGTCCGAGAGTCTAGTAATTTAGGGATTCAGAAGTGCAAGAGTCCGCAGTCCTAGAATTCTAGTGACCAAAAATCTAAGATTTCAAGGTACTTTAAATCCCTAGAGTTCAAGAGTCTGAAAGTGTCACGAGCTAAGCGATCTCCGAATTCAACAGTTCAAAAATTCAACGATTTAACAATCTAACAGTCCAGGATATTTCAGAGCCCGTATGTCTTAAGGTCCAGGATTCCAACAGTCAAAAAACTCAAGAATCTATAAATCCAACAATTCAACAATCCAACAATCGAAGAGTCCTATAATCTAAGAATCCAAAACTAAAAAAGAATCCAAAATGTTCCTAAGTTAAAGAGTTCAATAAACCAAGAGTCCAAGATTTCTAGAGCTCAAAGGTAAGAAGGAGTCCTAGAATTCTAGAGACCAAAAGTCTATGATTTCAAGATTCTGATTCTTGAGCCTAAAAAAATCACGAGCTAAGCTATCGCAGAATTCAACAGTTCCAGGATTTAACAGTCCAACAGCCAGTGAGTCTTAAAGTCCAGGAGTCCAACAGTCAAAGAGTTCAAGAATCTGTAGATCGAAGCATTCAACAATCCAACAATCGAAGAGTTTTACAATCCAAGGATCCAAAGGTACAAGAATACGAAAAGTCCCTAAGTTAGAGAGTCCAGTTGATCAATAGAGCATGAGACCTAGAATTCAAAGATGAAAGAGACCAAAAGAGAATAGCATTTATTAGAATTCCTAGGATTCTGGAATCCAAATATCCGAGAGTCTAATTTAGGGATTTAGAAGTGCAAGAGTCCGAAGAGTCCTGGAATTCTAGAGACCAAAAGTCGAAGATATTAAAATTCTCTAAAGCCCTAGAGTTCAAGAGCCCAACAGAGTCACCAGCTAAACTGCGATCAGCAGTTACAGAATCAATCAATCTATCAGTTCCAGGTATTTAAGAGTTCGAGAATCAAAGAGTCAAATGATTCAAGAGTAGAAGAGTTCCAACAGTTCCATATTTTTTCAATCTAAAAATCCAAGGATTCAACAATCCAGCGATCGAAGAGTCCTAGAATTCTGAAGTACAAGAGTCCGAAGAGCCCTAGAATTCAAGAAACCCAGAGTCTAAGATTTCAAGATTTTCTTAAATCCTAGCATTTAAAAGTCCAAAAGTCCCAGAATCACGAGCTGAATGATCTCAGAATTCAACAGTCCAACAATTAAGGGATTCCAACCGATTGTGATATTCTAGATCCCGCGAGTCTTAAAATACAAGAGTCCAACAGTCAAAGAGTTCAATACTCTAGAGATGATAAGCATTCAGCAATCCAACAATCGAAGAGTCCTTGAGTTCAGTAGACCAGAAATCCAAGACGCCATGATTCATAGAGTCTAAAGGTGAAAGAAACCAAGAGTTCAAGAGCCTTTAAGTCTAAGGATCCTGGAGGAAACGAGCGTTGCAAAGAACTCAAGTATCTAACAATCTAACAATTCCAGATATTCAAAAGCTCGATAATCAAAGAGTCTAATGATCCAACGTAGAACAGTTCCAACAGTTCAAGATTTACCAAATCTAAAATCCAAGGATTCAACAATCCAGCGATCGAAGAGTCCTAGAATTCTGGAGACAAAAACTCCGAGAGTCTGAGAGGTCAAGGACTCAGAAACCCAACAGTTGGAAGAGTCGTAAAGTCTAAGAGAACAAGAGCCTAAGATTTCAGGAGTCTTGGAGTTCAATCTCAGCGATCTCAGAATTAAACAGTCCAAGAATTGAAGGGTTTAACTATCCAACAGTCCTCGATATTGTAGAGTCCGTTAGTGTAAAAGTCCAGGATTCCAACTGACAACCATTTGAAGCATTCAACAATCTAGTAATCCTAAGATGCCAAGATTCCTAGAACCCGAAGGTGAAAGAAACCAAGTACCCAAAAGTCTCAGAATCCCGGAGTAAACGATCTTTGCGTTTATTAGACCAATAATTCAAAGATCTAACAATACAACAGATTCAAATATTCAAGAGCTCCAGAATCAAAGAGTCGAAGGACCCAAGAGTTCAAGATTTCCAAAATCTAAAAATCCAAGGGTTCGACAATCCAGCAATCGAAGAGTCCTGGTATTCCGTAGTCCAAAAGTCTGAGAGTCTGAGAGTTCAGGAGACCAATAGTCTATGATCTCAAGACTCTTAAGCTCCAAGACTCCATAAGCTCAAGAGCCGAAAAGTCACAAGCTAAACGATCTCAGTATTCAACAGTCCAAGAATTCAGAGATTTAATAATTCAAAAGCTCGTTACACTCTAGAGCCCGTGAGTCGAAAAATCCAGGAGTCCAAAAGTTAGAGAGTTCCGGAATCTAAAGATCCCAGCATTAAATAATCCAATAATCCGAAGAGTCCTTGAGTTCGAAGTATAAAAATACATAGAGGACGCTAAAATTTCGAGAGCTCAAAGTTATAAGAGACCAAGAGTTTAAGTTGAGCCCAAAAATCTAAGAATCTCGGAGTAAACGAGCGCAACGCTCCATAGACTTCAATAGACTAAGAATTCAAGGATCGAACAATCCAACAGTTCCAGATATTCAAAAGCCTAAGAATCGAAGAGTCAAACGATACAAAAGTAGAAGAGTACCAACAGTTCAAGACTACCTAAATTTGAAATTCTTAGAACTCAACAATTCAGCGATCGTAGAATTCTGGAGTCCAAAAGCACGAGATTCATGAGATCAGAAGACCAAGAGTTGAAAAGGTCGTAGAGCTCGAGAGAACAAGAATCTAAGATTTCAAGTTTCTTAAAGTCCAGTTCAGAGCTGGAGAGCCCAAAGATCAGGCGATCTCAGAATACGACAGCCTATCACATTCTAGAGCCCGTGAGTCCTAACATACAAGCAATGTTGCTCGAATATCAAAAATACAACGAATGTCTATGATCATCGCTCGCTTTTCTTCGCCTTTGTTCGATCATTGTTCTGGTATTCGGACTTGTCCGTATATTCGGGCGCGAACGAAGCCGACGCTGCTTCGTTACTTGCACGAATATCTATTCCTTGCAGTTGTTATTCGCATTGGACATACCCCCGAATGACTTAACGCGAATATCGAACGAATATTCATACAGCGATCATCGCCAAACCTAATTCGCGATGATCGTTCGTGCTGTCTTTGAAACATGCAAATTAAGATGTTTCCCCCCGCACTATTACCATAGTCTTATGTGTATGTGATGAACCATATTCCAGAATTCTCCCATTACTGCTACCCAACGAGATATGATGAATTTATTAGATGAAGAATGCTTCGCTAAGAATGGAAACCAACGATCTTCGCCGTGACGCTATTCGAACCAATTCGAAGAATAAAATAAATGAAGGAATGACAAACGAATGTATAAAACGAACATGCACGATGTATACCAGCACCCTTCTCTCTTTCGAGCAGTGAATAGTTCAACGTTGTTCGAGACTGGCATATTCGAAAGCAGTATAATCACAGCAAGGATGCGTGAATGAATTAGTTACACGAAGAATATTTGCAACATTGCATACAAGTGTCCAATAGTAGAGGAGTTCAATAATCTAAAGATCGAAGCATTCAACAATTCAGTGATCAAAGAGTCCCAGAATTCTGGAGCCCGAGTGTCTAAGAGTTCAAAGATGCACAGTTCAAGAGATCCAAAATTTAAGAGTCCAAAAGTTCGATAGGCCAAACGTTTAAGAACCCAAAAATTCCTGAGCCACGCGAAGAAGAACGAATTTTTAGAGAAGCTTTATGACAAATGAGTTTCGCTTATATATAAGAGCCAGCTCTCAGTTTTCGCAAAAACGAAGAAATGAATAAAAATTTCTCTCCCTCACAATTTAGGCTTCTTTTCGTTCGATGTAGAGAAGATCGGATTTGAGGTATTTGTACCCGAAACCCGACTCGAACCCGAACCCACGGGTAAAATATGTTTGTCAGGTTCTGGTCGGGTACGGGTGACGATTTTATCATTTTTAACGAGTACCAGCTCAAAAATTTGGTCGATTTTCGAATATCCGAACCCGAATACTCGTTTTTTTCCGGGTTCGGGTCGGGTACAGGTAAAGATTTTTGTTTTTTATTGGGTACGGGTCGTGTTTGAAGGTTTTTTGTTTTATTTTTATCGGGTACGGAAATAAAAGTTATTCTCGGGTTCAGGTCGGGACCGGGCGAAGATTTTTACTTTCGATCGGGTACGGGTCGGGTTCGGGTTCGGGTTTAGGAAATTGCTTATACGACCATCTCTAGTTCGATGAAAGCCCGACAGCACATTTGTAACGCTAAGAGCAACTTCACAACGAATGAAAATTCAATTTTCGATAAGACAACTTTCTACCGCCATAAGATTGTTCATTTATGATGTGATGGTTGAGTACGAAACTTTTCACTTACTCATGACGGACAAGTTTAACACGGCAAGACCCAGGAAAGTTAACAATTAAATTCTAAACTTTGAAACTGTGTGTCTTAATGCAACAGGACAGCATCACAATGTATTGTGAAGGAAACACCTCAACTCAATTAGCAGCGAAACTGAACGATGAATGAGAGATGAAGGTCAAGCCACAACTATGAGGCAGTACTCAGCATAACAATGAAAATATAAGATGAATAATAAGCACTCGAGCGAACGGAGCCAACCGTACAAACGGATTTTTCTTCCGTACGTGCCCTTTTGGATAGAACATTAGGAAAGCATTCCGAATGGAACCTCCGCTGTCATCGACTCAAACAGATCACTAGTAATAGTCTATCGATCCGGAAAAAAATAAAGAGATAGAATAGATAAAAGCATAGAAGCGAACAAAAGCGAAAAAGGTTATGAATGGAATGAATACACATAAAGGGCCATTGCCAGCACTGTCACCGGATAATTGAAATCAAACTGAATGGTACCCAAATCTGGCCCATGGTCCCCCACATTACAATACTGTCGATACGATGTCGGAGTAAGCAGTACAGTAGTCATCGGAGATGAAATGAGCCGAAGAAAAACTCGTAAAAGATGATGGATCAATTTTCTTGGGGGAACAATCAGTGCCAAGTGAGGGGCAGCACTGCTGCGAGAGGTTTGCTTTTTACACTCTGGAAAAAATCATATTTGAATGTTGGAATTTATTTTTAACTGAAGCACATCTAAAGATATCTATGACGTATTTCAGAATCCGTACTACGAGAGTTTCGTAGTTTTGGATTTTCAACGATGATTGTGAAAAGAAATAATTTTGGAGTTTTTGAGGTGAACACAAGTGTGTCTAAAAATGATTAAGTTTCATCAAGTATCAAGGTTAAGTCTAATTTTTTAATCTGTACTCCACGAAAGACAGACAAAAACTGTTTAATAACTGAAATATCGACGAAGAAAGCGATGAAATCAGCACAATCAAATTTCGCATATCTTTACCCAGTAAGTGATAGAAAGTAACTTAATCATTGGTTTACCCTGGGGTTACGTACTTCATAAAAACGCATGAAAAACCGAATAACTTTAAAAATCCAAAAAAAAAGTATAATGTTGAAAATTCATATAAAAAAATACCGCAAAACTAAGGGAAAATTTCTTTTTCGTCAGATGTCTTAAAAATTTATAAAACATCGAGATCTAGAGTTATTTCGTTTTTTTTGGAAATATCGATTATATGACTTCGACTTTGGGAAAACCGTATAACTTTTGATATTCGCAAAAAAACGGTTAACTTCAAAAAAAAAATTGACACAAATAAGTTGCATAAAAGACCGTATAAAAACCTCATAGAAAGAAACTTAAGGGTATCTTTACCCGGCGAATACTGAAGAGAAAAGAATATGCATAGTTTGTGAATGCTACTGCTTTCATTCCATTACTTTCCGGGATAGTTCAATGATACAAAAGTTTCACCAAGTAGAAAAGGTGGTGCGGTTCAAATTTCTAAGTTTGTTTCAAAAAAGATATTTTTTCGCAAATTTCCATTTTTGCCTTTCTCATACAGCAATCCCATGAGAAAACGATATACGATTTTTGACAATATCGTAACATTTGGCAGAATCTTAATCTTAAAATTATTGACCGGTATTTTTTTTGTGAATGTCGATAAATGTAAGACTTGAAATGTTCATAAAATCACTACTCAGAAACAAAATATAACGCATCACTAATGTTTTGATACGATATGTAAAAATGTTTCAGTTTTTGGAAAATAAAACCGTTTTCAACCGCCAAAACGACATTCAATTGATATTTTCAAGCACAAAACTCGAACTTTTTCGTATTCACATATTTTTCCTAAAAACCTTAGACGGTTCCGGAGCTACAGGGTGAGAAATTTTTGTTTAATAACTGATTTGTACAAGTTAGGATGTAAAAGGCGTCATTTTCCTTGAATATGATTGATAAAATTTTCTAATTTGCGGATCATATTAGTTAAAGGCCATACATACAAGTTTACTTCGAAAGTATCGGATCCGGACGCACCGGAAGTAGTGGTCGAAAACTCCAAAATGTAGCTCACTTCGATTTTTCAGTTATGGCTAAGCCAATTTTTACTGACTTAGATTCGAATAAGAGGTAAGGTGGTCTCTTAGGCAGCAATTTATATTATTAAAATCCGACTTCCTGAATCGAAATTGTGTGAAAAGTGATAAGCGTGAAAAATTTCAAAACGGTCATATAAAATGACGGTGCAAAACACGTGAAAAAAGACGGATTGGTAATGTCAGAGACATAATTGGATGACGTGAATACGAATAACACTGGTACACTTTCGAATATCAGTTAGTGAATCGATTGAGTGAATTGTGCAAGCTTTCCCCTTCTTTACTAGAATTTGAAACGTGGAGCCTACACTCAAGTACGGATTAGTTACATCAAACATTCTGGCAAACAGTTAAATATCATGAAATAATTTGTATAGTTCTTCATGATTAAAAAGGAGGACGTACACGTTCAAAAAATTTCTTTATTCAAAACGAAAAATTTTAAAATTTATTTTTATGCAAATATAATCAAAATCAAACATTTAGATCCATTAGAAGTGCTGTTTTTGCGTAATGTTCCCCATCGTTGTCCACTTATCGCTTATTGTTTATTTTGTTTATTGTTTATCGTCTTCGATTAAAAAAAATATATCGCACAGACTAAATCTAATTCTAAATTAACTCTACTCCTATTCGTCTTTTGAAAGTGTCCTTACTAATATTAAAATCAAAGTGGTTGTAAACGCTATTGAAATGTCGACAGCAAACATCTATTGGATTGTTTTGTCCATACTGCGTTCGATGAGCCACAGGTCGGAAAAATTCAGTTCTCCTCAGTGATCTACCAGGAACGTTGATATCTAATTCGGCCAACAGCACAGGGCAGTCCATGTTGTGCGATATCAAATCGAATATAAACAGTCGCTGCAAATATATTCGCCTATTTCGTAGAGTGGGAAGATTGATGAGAGCGCAGCGATGATCATAGGGAGGAAGTTGTGAACGATTTTGCCAAGGAAGTTGCCGAAGGGCAAATCTGATGAAGCTCTTTTGTATTCGTTCGATACGATCTATGTGAATAGCGTGGTACGGCGACCACACAGTAACTCCATATTCGAGAATGCTACGAACCAGAGAGATGTACAGTGACTTCAGACAATAGATATCCGTAAAGTCGCGAGTATTGCGTTTGATGAGCCCTAATACTGCATATGCCTTTGCTGTCATGGTTGAGTAGTGTTCTGTGAATCGAAGTTTACTGTCGAGAATAATACCAAGATCCTTGACCGATGTTACTACGTACCGATCGTACTCGTTCAAAAGTAATGATGCTAGATTTTTCAATATTCACTCTCATACCGTTTTAATGGCACCATGTTAGAATTCTCTCGATATCCATCTGCAGAGCACAACAGTCCACCAGAGTTGTTATGATGCGATAAACCTTTAAATCATCCGCATATACGACTTTACACGATGTAGGTCTGTCACAGAGGTCGTTGATGAAAAGTACAAACAGTAGAGGCCCGAGATGACTTCCTTGAGGAACTCCAGATGTAATGTTGAAGCTTACTGAACACGAAGAACCAAGCCTTACAGATGCACTACGATTTGAAAGGTATGAAAAGATCCAGTTGGTTAACCAATCGGGGAAGCCAATTTTTTTTCAGTTTCTCTACTGCATATTGATGTGGAACACAGTCGAAAGCTTTTGAAAAGTCTACATATACTGCATCGATCTGCTGACGTTTTTCAAGTTTGCTAATAAGCGAAGACACATAGCTCATCAGGTTTGTTGTAGTAGAGCGGTTTCTGACGAAACCGTGTTGATCCAAAGATATTATGTAAAAAAACGATCCAAAGATATTATGTAGTAAAACGCAGGGTAGAGAATGTTCAACAGCATGCTTTCAAAAACACTTATCGTTGTATTTGTTTCAATACAAACGACCAGCAGCAGGATAACGCAATCGATCTTCTTTGAAGAGATTAAATACTAAACGCAATCGATTAAATATTGAACTGAATTCTTGATACTTGAACCTAACAGATCGGCTGAAAAGTTCATATCGTTTCTATGAGAGGGCGCCACTAGAATTGAATCCATACCATTTTCAGTTAGTACCAACCTTCAAAAGATACGTGTATAAATTTGACAGCTGTCTGATTATTAGTTTGTGAGATATTGCATTTTGAGTGAAGATACGAATACTTTTCAGCCGAACTGTTAAGCTGAACGAAATATGTATATCAAGTGTTAACGTTGATTCACGATCCAGGTACGAGAAAGACGTCACGTGACTTTTCTTCTTTGATACTCGTTTATTCCAAAAATTTCAGAAAACTTTAATTTTGAATTATTTGTAATTATGTCCTACAACTGAAAATGATATCTTAAATTGATGATGATTTTTCCGATGGCATGTAGCAAAAATTATGTTGATACGTTAGATACAACAAGACATATTCACGATCAAAAACTTATCACTCTCTCAGAGGGGAAATTTTTCAAAAGGTGCGTCATAGTGAAGTAAGTCGTATTCACAACGAAACTTCTACAAATTTGGCTATCTTACTAGTAAATGGCCAAGCAACACGGTTCAGGCTGTACCGGCTTTGCTGTTTCCGGTCCGGGAATCATCCATCTCTATCTGTCAGTGGGCCGAGGTAATTTCGCTAAAATCCATATTGGAACTGATTTAGAATGACGACAAATCCTGAATCCTAAAATACCTCCAATTTAAAATGAGGGATAAACTATTTTACCTCCGAGTTACCCAGAAAGACTACTCTCTTAACTAATTTATCCAGAAAATTTGTTGACTTAATTTGATACTATGTATCAAGGTCTGAGGCCAGTGTGTTTTAGGGTTTTTAGAGGGCTATTTTCACGCTTCAAATCTGATTTTCTCAGAAACGGTGACGAACATAAAAAAAACCAACTGACAATCTCTTAGAAAATTAGTTTAGATTATTCTGTGAAAATTTCAGAAGGATTCATTGACTTTAGCGGTCGGAAAAGTCTTTTTTCTGAAGGAAGAATTTCCCAGCTGAAAACGGCAACCTTGAACTTGTTCATTGAATATCTCGTCTTCAAAGGCATGCATCAAAAATCTACCCTGAAAATGTCTAGATAATTTAATTTAGATGCGATTAGTGTATAAAAACATAAGTGTTGTCGCGATAAAAATGAAGTGAATGTTATTTTTGTGAAGGTAAGTCGGTTTCTATGGCGGCGCAATTTTTTCTGCTCCAGTTTCCTGAGACAGAAGACAGAAGACATGAGACAGAAATAAAATCGGCTTAAAGCACGATGCAAAACAAGCGATAGCTTTATTGGATTTTATATGATGTAGTCATCCCGGGTTGGCGGTTCAATGCATAGGACGCTGGTCTTACAAGTCAGTTGTCGTATGTTCGATCCCCGGCCTGGAAGGATTCTTAGTGTCAGTAGGATCCATGGTACTAGCCATGCAATGATTCTGTACACTAAGAATCGGCTGCGAAGTCTGTTGAAACAGAAAGGCCAAATTCCACAAAAGGAATGTAATGCCAAGACTTTGCTTTGCATGGTGTAGTCAAACTTGTAACCGAAAATATCAAAACTTTCTTGGCTATATTGAGAGTCATTTTACACATTTGCGAGAGAGCATGGAGAAAAATGTAATACACAGGTTATACGCGACCTACTGGCCTCACCCCTTAAAGCTTCCGACGACGAGTCGGTGGTCAACTCAGTCGGCGTCACCACGATGGTCATCTTGGCTTCGGTTATGTGTCTGCGCCACATCAATCATCCAGGAGACATAGTAACAAATAGCCAGAATTCGTGGTAACTACCCTTTCGGTGAAATGACCCTTTCGGCTAAATGACCCATTTGGCGAAACGACTTTCGGTGACATGGTTTCGGCAAAATGATCCGCATTCTGTTCGTAGGATTGAAGTCCTTCGGCACGAAATTGAATAGCCTCAATAGCCTTGTACCATTCCAAAACTCTTTGGCACGAAGACAAAATGGCACGAGGCTAAATCCTGTCAGCAAAGCGTAGGGCCATTGTGTACCCTTAGAATTGGAAGTAGACGCATTCTTCATGTTTACCCGTTTTACCGTCCTGGTTGTCACAAATGGAGTACTTCGCTTTCCACATAAGCAAATTGCTTGCCAAATCATAAATTTTGCTGGCAAATTTTGAATTCTGCTTTCTAACGTTTTCTGGAGAATCGAACTTTGATCGACACATCAACATCTGTGTGTAGAGCTGTAGTGCACGTATGCACCGTATTCTACCGTTCATAAGGATTACATTTTTTTTTGTCTTGTACGAAAGTTTTACTCAAATGTTTGTGAAAATCGGTTCAACCATTTTTGCACATTTTACCCAATAATACCGGAACCGCAAGAGTTCATCTCCGAGAAAAGTTAGCGCAAAAAAAACGTCACACACACATACATTTTGCGTACTCGAAAAACCGAGTCGAATGGTATATGAAACTCGAGACGCGAATCCAAACAAGTTCTGCTCTGGCCAGTCAAAGGTCACATATGAGCTACTCACGCAGACTAAATAATGCGTATTTCTTTCGCATAATTGGTAGTTCAGAATCAGTGATAAAATTCCGTTTTTCCAGAGAAGTAAAATTATTTATCCCTAACAAGTGTAATCTAATGATATTATTTAAATTGATTGCTGTGATGTTGCTCTGCTGCAGATGAAGCAGATATAGTAACTTTACTATCCACCCAAGATGACGCCGTAGATTGCAAATTTTATTACATCGTCCGTAACAGGACTGTGTGAGTTTTACGAGCGAAATCAGATTAATTCCACAGGGTTTTACTCATTTACGCTGATGACTCTCTGGGAAAATTGGCGTAGAAGAGTGAAATTTCATCACCTCCAGGCAGGCAAGCAGGCAGGCAAGTGTCGACACCGTCGTCTTCATCCGGTATGGAAATGAACTCTAGCGTGGTGCCGAGTGCCGTACACGACGGCGCTAATTTCATTCCGTGCAAACTTGACCTTTTACAGCGCACTATTTCAATTTAGCAACGATGCTTTCGCTTCGGAACACACTCCGTCCGTCCTGTAATGGAATTACTCCGGTTAGTATGCATCAAGGGGCGCGCAACAGCTTGCGCGCCAGGACCCGGAAGAGAGAGAAAAAAAACGGTCGTTTTGTCCCCACCTTCGTTTCGTTTTCGGTTAATGATGACAAGACACAAGCATGATGAGTAATGAACCACTTCCCAGTCGGTGCCAGTTGATGTTGCATCCAGTAGTAGTAGTAGTAGCATATCACATAAAATCTAGCTATCAACGAGGAACAGAACACCCACCGGGGCAACACCCATCCTATCGCAAAAATTGTTTTCCAGCCACCACCCCCCCTTCCCCCCTTGAAAGCTGTGCAACCGACGGAATGAAACCGAGATGTTTCCATGATTTGACAATGTTCTAACACCGGGCTTACCTGGGCTGCCGGTTTTCAATTTAACAATGTAATAATATGTGATTGCAATGAGATGAAACCTCTTCCGACGAAATCGTTGTTTAGTTTTTCATAAAGAATTTAATATCTTTTCGAAATCTAATACCGAAACCAACCAACCAACCAACCAACCAACAAACCATCAACAATGCCTTTTTACTGGTTGTATTTCAACGCAAATCCACCCACCCCACCACCAGTTAATGGGTTCCCAACTTTGCACTTGAACGTTAAAAGTGAAACTCTCGTTGCTTTTTTTTCCGATTTCCTCCCCTCCTTGTCCAAAGAAGCTCGTCCGTGACTAGCTTCGTTTTTTTTTTGAGTATAACTCTAAGGCACGGGTTTCGTAGTCTATGACCTGACACAGATGATGTTTACGGGTGTCGATGGTGACAAGTGGTGAAAGTAAGTAGGTGAAAATGGGGTTACGGAGTGATGAATCTTGCACAATGGGTGTGAAATAGGTATTCGAACCATTCTGGTACAAAGATGACGTGCATTCATTGTCAGTCGGGGAAAATGTCAACACTGGAACGGAATCAATTATCAATCGAAAAATGGAAAGGGTCACGCATGGAAGGCAGATTATCCGGGAAATCTGTTTCGCCGTCCGGTTGGATCAAAAAACAAAATCATGTTACGGGGAAAATTGACTAAATAATTTGCTACCGAGCAGTAAATCAAATTTTCATATAAAATGTTTATAATTGTATTACACTTTGCCGTATCGCCGACCGGGAGGTGGCTTTCGGGCCATCCGTCCATCACTTTTGATTCCGCCTTTACGCTTCGGAACCAGACGAGTAAATTCAATTATTCTCGCTGCTTACCCGGTCGGGTCGGGAAGCAAATTCAAAAGCGTCAAACGCAGGGAGTGGAACCGAGAGTTTTTCCTTGGGCACAACATTCCACAGCATCGGCCACCGGTGATGGTTACCCGACGGTGTGCGACGGAAGCACAGTATATTACAGTACTTCCGTTGAAAATATATATATAGAAAAAATATAACATTTTAACCCGTTCTCGGGAGGAGTCCTTCATTTATTTGATATACACGGCGCGAAACTTGGAAAAAAATGAACTTATTTACTTTACTTTAACTCATTTATATGACATTGCTCAATGGGCGAGCTACGCAGAAACCTGCTTATAACATTAATATTACACCTATTTGAATCTAAAGCCGTTTCGTAAACTATCGTTCCGCCGAAGAGGTCATTCGTCGATGACGAATTTCATGACAAATCATATTCGGAGTTGGCAGCACATTTCTCTGAAACCAAGTGGCATATATCATTCGACTCAGTTCGTCGAGATCACAAAATGTGTGTGTGTGTATGTATGTAATGTCACTCAATTTTCTCAGCGATTGCTGAACCGATTTCCACAAACTTAGATTCAAATCAAAAGTTTTATGGTTCCATAGACTGCTATAGAATTCTATCCTGATCCGACTTCTGCAGAGTGGCAAGTGAATTGCCGATCTCAATTTCCCGGTTTCCTGGTTTGCGAGATTAAAATTCCCGGTTTTACTTTTTTTTATAAATATAAAAAATAGGTATAGAATTCGCTTAAACTTTAAAAAAATTTTCCGGTATATTTGTCATATACCAATCGATTCAGTTCGACGAACTGAGCAAATGTCCGTGTGTGTTTGTGTGTGTATGTGTGTGTGTCTGTATGTGTGTTGTCAACTAAGAGGTCGAGATCTCAGAGACGGCTGGACCGATTTTGATCAAACTAGTCGCAAATGAAAGCTCTCCCCGTCACCCCGAACGCTATTGGATGGTTTTGAGATCGAATGTTTACTTTTTGAGTTATACGAAGTTTTATGTCAATTTTTTTTGACAGTATCTGTCACAATTAACCTTGAAAACAGAATATATTTTCAGAATTAGATTCCGCACGGTAATAGCTATCCAAAAAGCCATAGCTTGTCAAAATCCGTATATTTTTAACGGAGATATCGAAATTTTTGTGTGAGCGACTCTTTCCCCTATTCCAGCAGTAGAAGTTTTGAGCGCTGTCTGGCAAAGAAATGCTTGGGAGTAACATAAAACACGACTTTTTATACTGTTACATACATTTGTTTCTAAGTACCCAAAAGACTGTGTACAGCATGATATTTTGCCTCGGACCGTTTTTGGCACGGTTCGTTTTTGGCAACATAATCGTTCGAATATGTCATATGTAAACTAGATGATGGCAGAATTTTCGAGTTGAAAGCAATTCCATAATTATATTGATTTAAACTACATACATCAATAAATGCTGGAAGAACTTAACACCCATATACCATTCGAATCAGTTCGTCGAGATCAGCAAATGCGTGTGTGACAAATAATTGCACTTAATTTTTTTCGGAGATGACTCATTGTTTTCTACAAACTCAGATTCACATGAAAAGTCGTATACTCCCAAACAAGGTTCCTGAATTATGTTTGGATCCGACTTCTGGTACCGGAACTACAGGATGATATGTGAAACGAAATTAAAATTGTGTAGCTCATTTTTCTCGTAGATGACTGAACCGATCTAAGATTCAAATGAAATCTAAGAATCATCTAAGATTCAAATGAAAAGTTTCAAGATTCTATAAAACATCTTGTTTTTCAGTCAGATCGAACTTCTGGTTTCGGAGATACAGGGTGATTGGTATAATAATGTCTATTTCACATAAATTTATCAGATTTATCGGGTTAGCAGATAGTCGATAACCAAATAAACTTATTTAATTTTTGGTTGTATTGGCCCCCAAAAAATTAATTCTCACTACGATTCCTCAAAAATGTCTACATTGATTTTCAAACATTTTGAAACAAATGTAAACTATAAAGCTACTCAGGTGAATTTGTCTGACTTCGGCTACACCGAATTTCGAATTCCGGTTCCAGTATCGAATCGTTTCTCAAAGCTCAATCGTTTTCTCAAAAAAAGCCAAAACGAATTTCTGAAACAAAAGTTCAATTTAAAATAAATCCAATTTTATCCAATTCTGACTTCCGATTCTGGAATTGTAGGAAGATGAATTTTTAAAACTCAAAGCGATGTAGAAGCTGCCAATCCCGAAAAGCTTTAAAATTGGACTCAAAAATATTGCAATTTATTCGTCATATGGCCATACGAATCATTTTGGGTTATGCTAGTTCCTGAATACCGGCTTTGGGAGTACCGTGAATAATGATGAAAAACTCCAAAGTGGAACTTACTTCGACGTCTTATGGAATGTTCAATCGATTGTCACACGTTAAGATTGAAATTCGATCCGATTTGCAGTTTCGACATTACAGAGTAATGAGTGATTAAAATCTCAAATTGCCACTTAAAACGACGGACACTAGAACAATGTCATGAATGCTGAAACACCGAAGAATATTCATGCAAAAAACACATGCGGAATGATAAAAAAGGTATCATCTCACTGCTAGGTGGATCAAGCACGTTTATTGAATAGGATAGTATCACGCAGCCCACCTGGGTTCGATTCCCAACCCCGCACATAGGGCCAGAAAAATTTTCTGGTCCGAAGAGGCGAATGACCTTAAGGTGTTAAAACCTCTATAATTGAAACAAAAAAAATAGGATAGAATCGCCTCTTTTTAGTTTTTTTTAACACTCCAAATACCAAGCCTAAAAAAAGTTGGAACGGTATGTTAACTTCGAGCTGTCATAGTTCAGCTATTTTTCAACGATTCTTAATAAATTTTACACCCTCGAGTTTTATGTTTTTCATAGATTGATTCAAAAATTTCGGTGAATTTATAAATATATATAAATATTTCAATTTTTTCACATGTTTCTATATTAAACGAAAATTAAAACGATGACATTTACATTTTTGACCAGAAACAATGTATTGATGAACAGAATTATATATCCGTTCGAAGAATCTACAAGTTCCTTGCGATGAACTCTCCGCTGGTTTTTAGCCAGTTTTATTTCCATATAGCCCAACTATTTTATCTTCTATGTGAAATCCTTCTACAATTGATCGATATCGTTCTAGAAGATCAATGTCACATTTCATTACTCAAACTGACTTCAGTATTGCAAAATGAGCAATGATTATTTCAACTAGACTAGGCTCGGATATAGATCTCATATCGGAAGCAATATGAAACATGAAATTGCTTTGGGAAATATCGATACAGCCATTACATTATTAAAGTTAGGAGTGTATCAATACCAAAATCTCAAACTAAATTCAATTCTTTTTCGTCTACATCTATATAAACGTTCTTGTGATCCTACTATGGAATAGTTGAGGACCTTTTAAAGAAAATTAAACATAAATTCACTGAACAAATCAAACCATATTCTAAGGTTCTATACTGGTGCCCAGAAACAAGTTTCAGCTCTCAAGGAAGGAAATCAAACGGTGGATAAGATCAAAGTCGACAACTTTTTCAATTATGTGAGTCCGATTGAAGTCTCATACAAATATGAGCATAACACAAGTATTGTCTCAAGATGGTCATCATTAGCAAACTTAAAAACTTGAAGGCTCCTAAGAATTTTGCATAATTTTATTAGAAAATTTTCCCATGTTATCTTGATACTTTGCCAGGTGTGTTGAATATTCATCCTAAATCTTAAGGAATCCAACGGAAGTATCCTAATTATGCTAATTTTTCAAAATGAGCTTCCATTGTGCTGTTCTTGATAACAGCTAAGAAAGTTCTGATGCTTTCTGATTGATTGAAAACTGCTGTTAAGCCCTTAAAAATCGTTGGACGAGACATGGGATGTTGGCCCATATTCCAATGGAGTGGAATATAGAACCTGTATGGGACAATAAGTTGTTTCAACACTTTGACTGAACATTTTGCTCAAACGAAAAATTTGGTATTGTCTCCGACTTTTCACTTGTTGAATAAAAGAATTATAATGCCAACAATTGTTACTCATATTTGGGCTAGTAATATTTTTCCCGGTAAAACGAAATTCCCGACTTTTCCCGGTTTTTCCGATTTCCCCGTTCACTTGCCACCCTGCTTCTGGTTCCGGAACTACAAGGTAATATGTGCAAATCTACGAGAAAATACGCACTCAATTTTATCGCAGATTACTTAACCATTCAAGATGCAAATAAAGGGTCTTGAAATTGTTTAAAAATTCACCGAAAAATTGATCCAGATTCGATTTCCGGTTCCGGAGTTACAAAGCGAAAATTTTTTAATTTCATGCGTATTTTTTCACAAGCGATGGGGAAACGAGGTGCAAATTTTTATAAAACTTACTGGTAAATTCATCTAGTTGGCAGATCTTGTCAGGAAGTGGATATCAAATCCTACTTTGGCACTACTAGTCCTCGGTTTCCACTTCCGAAAGCACCTTTTATAGTGAAGAAAAGCTCCAAAAACAAAACTCACCTCGATTTCTCAGCAACGGTTGAATCGGTTTCTTTTACAATTCACGATTCAAAGCTCTCATTGTCTCAAAAGATACTGTGCGATTCTATCCAGTTCCGTAATTATAAGGCGATGAGTTTCAAAGCTTTTAAACCGTCCTGCATAATGACAATGCAAAACCGATACGCATCAGTACTTGCTTTCACGGAAGAAAAAACACCACCGCCTTTACGAACGAAGCACACAGCGTGCTTTGTTCAACTTCGCATAGCGTGCAGGGTTGCCTGATTTGAATCTATATTTTACCGGATAAAAATCTGTATCGAGAGAATAAAATTTTGTATTGAAAATTTGTATAGGTATGAAACTGATAAGAAACGAAAGTGCAATGAAAAAAAAGTTATTGAATCGAGTCTGAAAATGACAGCAACTTTTTGTTTGAAGATTAGAGCGATTATTGTTAAGTAATTGGCAATCATTTCTGTTTACTACCTTACATTATAACCAAGGCTTTCCATCTTCTTGACCGATTTTCACAAACTTAGGCTCAAATAAAAAATTTCATAGTCTCGTAGGTTGCTATTGATTTTCATCATGGGTTCATAGTGATTTGATCGATTTTCACAATCTTAGACTCAAATGGAAGTTCTTATAGTCTAATAGGTTGCTGTTGAATTTCATCCGGATCCGACTTCCGGTTTCGGAACTATACAGTAAAGTTTGTTTAAATTTTCAAACCGTCATTTAGTGCGACGGATGCAAAATAAAGAAAAGTTCTTTTTAACTTGCCATAACTGTTCACAAATTGGAAAGGTTATGTTAGATTATTACCGAAAATTTCTAGTTTTCGTTAAAACTTTCCGGGCATGTACTTTCCATACGGAGTTTTTTTTGGAAAGTCTTCCGTTTGGCAAGCAATTCGTAGATGCGGACTGAAATGTAAAGTTTCAACAAATTTTGGAATAACGAATCAAATTAGTCTTCCGTTTGACCTCTAGGAAAGGCTAACTGTGTTTTCAGAACCGTTTTCACATTGAGTTTTTACTTTTTGTCGGCATGATCGAACAGTGCAGTGAAAATGTCCTTTTCAGGGCAACATAAACGTGTAAAGTGCAATGTTCGATATTTTCATTCCCATTGAACACACATTGGCAAATTAATCATTATGATTTCCAGTTTACAAAAAATTTAACCATTGGCTTCGATTGTTCTACTTTAGTGAAAAAGGTCCGTTTTCAGAATTTAATATTTGAAGCTCACCTATCTTCTTAACAATAGAAAAAAAACAATTATTTTGTTTTTGAATTATTTGTTATGATGCTTTCAATGGTACCTGTTTTGCATCACAAACTTTTAGACATCAGCTAAATTTTCAGAATTTTAAATTTTCAAGTATTGAAGAACTCGATTGAGGTACTTTCCTTACAGAACTCAAAATTTAGATAGTTTTTGAAAGTACATACGACCAGTTGCTGGAATGGAATTGATGATTTTTGTTATTTAAAGTGAGTCGGATTTTGGGTCTGATAGATATTTTTTTCACTATTTACGAAAGGGTGGTCATCACAGTCTTGTGTATTTTGCACAAGATCGGTTTCCCAACACCCTCAAACGGCTACTATCCACGGTCGGAAGACACTGTTCTTCGGCGCAAGAAAGTATTCTGTAAATAGTATGACCCTTACGTCTACTGATAGTCTAATGCTGAATCGCAAGATGACACTAGCAGTTCATCCAAAACTGCTAATGCACCGATGAGACGAAGACGAAACATAGAAATGATAGATGTTCCTAACATATTCTGAGCAAACATTTCGAAGCAGATGTTGTTGATTGCCAAATAGTACGGAAAATACATCTCTTTACAGCTGGTGTAAAGAGAGTTTCGAAATTTGTTCAAAGGGATGATATTGTAGGCTGTACGTTTCGGAACCACATCAAAGGAAATTCAATAATCCTCTCGACGGGCTTGGATTCATGTAACATTTGCAATTTCTTTGATTGGTTTTCAGGATGGATCTTTGATGGATAATAAATACTTTCTGTTGGACTAGTTGAAATGCGGATACATTTCCGTTTTCGTCTTTAAAAGATTTCCTTTCCGTAAGCTGCCTGCCAACCGGCGTTTTACCATTTGTATTGATCCCAGAATTTGGAAAAATTCCATTCGAAGGCCGTTGTTGGCTTGTTTCCAATTGCAAAAATACGGTGCCAAACACTAAGTAGAACGAAACATTGCTGTTCACCCCGCGCGGAACCGCGGATGCGTTACTTGGTCTTATCCGATGGAACAGAGCGGATATTTCCGAAGTTAGGTGCAAATTTTCCCCAGTGCGAATCGCAAAAGCGGAAGGTGAATAATGTCGTAAAATGTTGTCATTTATTTACATAAGTAACAGAGCGTGCTTCTGCTTTCCACTGCTTACGACGAC